>NC_063157.1:14767776-15047041 GCF_020921035.1 Rhodamnia argentea | reverse complement strand
AGCGGTTGATTGGAAGGAGGTACCAGTGACGCCCCCGGTTCAGAGCGATATTAAGCACTGGCCCTTCAAGGTCATCCCTGGCCCTGGCGATAAGCCCATGATTGTTGTCGACTATAAAAGGTGAAGAGAAGCAGTTTGCTGCCGAGGAAATTTCCTGTCCATGGTTCTCACAAAGATGCGTGAGATTGCTGAGGCCTTCCTGGGGCTCCACTGTTAAAAATGCAGTTGTCACAGTCCCTGCCTACTTCAATGATTCCCAGAGGCAGGCCACCAAGGATGCTGGTGTCATTGCAGGGCTCAATGTCATGCGTATAATTAACGAGCCAACTGCTGCGGCCATTGCTTATGGTCTGATAAAGAAGGCCCACCAGTGTTGGAGAGAAGAATGTGTTGATTTTCGATCTTGGTGGCGGTACTTTTGATGTGTCCCTACTAACCATTGAGGAGGGTATCTTTGAGGTGAAGGGCAACAGCTGGAGACACTCATCTTGGTGGTGAGGACTTTGATAACAGAATGGTGAACCACTTTGTGCAAGAGTTCAAGAGGAAGCACAAGAAGGACATCAGTGGAAATCCGGGAGGGCTCTAAGGAGATTGAGGACATCTTGTGAAAGGGCGAAGAGAACTCCTCTCGTCCACTGCCCAGACGACAATCGAAATTGACTCTTTGTAAGAGGGGTGTGGATTTCTACTCTACAATCACTGTGCCAGATTTGAGGAGCTCAACATGGACCTCTCTCAGGAAGTGTATGGAACCAGTTGAGAAGTTCTTAGGGATGCTAAGATGGATAAGAGCACCGTCCATGATGATGTTGTCCTTGTGGGTGGTTCCACTAGGATCCCCAAGGTGCAGCAGTTATTGCAGGATTTCTTCAATGGGAAGGAGCTCTGCAAGAGCATCAACCCTGATGAAGCTGTGGGCTTATGGTGCGCCGTTCAAGCTGCAATTTTGAGTGGCGAGGGCAATGAGAAGGTCCAGGACCTATTGCTGCTGGATGTGACCCCCTCTCCTCTCTTGGTCTGGAAACTGCTGAGGTGTCATGACTGTGTTGATCCCAAGAAACACCACCATCCCCACTAAGAAGGAGCAGGTGTTCTCTACCTACTCGGATAACCAACCTGGAGTCCTTATCCAGGTCTACGAGGGCGAGAGAGCCAGAACAAGGGACAACAATTTGTTGGGCAAGTTTGAGCTCTCCGGTATTCCTCCGGCACCTAGGGGCGTTCCCCAAATTACTGTCTGCTTTGACATCGATGCCAATGGTATCTTGAACGTCTCTGCCGAAGACAAGACCACCGGTCAGAAGAACAAGATCACCATCACTAATGACAAGGGAAGGCTGTCCAAGGAAAGAGATCGAGAAATGGTCCAGGAAGCCGAGAAATACAAGTCTGAGGGATGAGGAGCACAAGAAGAAGGTAGATGCTAAGAATGCTCTGGAGAATTATGCCTACAACATGAGGAACACGATCAAGGACGAGAAGATCAGTGCCAAGCTCTCCGAAGGGGACAAGAAGAAGATTGAAGACGCCATCGACCAAGCCATCCAATGGTTGGACTCGAACCAGCTGGGCCGAGGCGGACGAGTTTGAAGACAAGATGAAGGAGCTAGAGAGCATCTGCAACCCCATTATTGCCAAGATGTACCAGGGTGCTGGTGCGGACATGGGTGCTGGTGGCATGGATGAAGATGGTCCTGCGGCTGGCGGCAGCGGTGCTGGGCCAAAGATTGAGGAGGTCGACTAAGCAGGGGTGGAGTTGTCGAGATCTTACGCCAGGTCTTTTGACCATTTTGATTTTTTTAGCGAACAGTAACTTGCTTCATTTTGTGGAAGCAAATATGTAGCTTCCGTCATTTGCATTTTCATTAAGGCTCTTTTGCGATTTCAAGAATGACAAGGATTTTGAGCCTCCGTCATCTTCTTGTCTTCTGCCTACCATACTATTTCGTCTCTGTTCTTTAGTGACATTGATGAGTACTGCTTTGGTCCGTCCTCCAACTAAGTAATTCGGTGTATACCTGTCTAATCGCCCTTACTTGGTATGCACCTTTCGGTTCGATTCCTTCCTTTTTTGTTGGCTTTCAGGGTACTAGTGTAGATCGATGCAAGAAAAATGTTGAAGGCCAAGTGCCGTTCAAATATTTGAGGTGTCGAAAGATGACAGTTGGAGCCCTCCAAGCTTTACAAAAGCCATACTTCAACTACAACCAGCCTGAAAATTAAAAATGAAATAACTTCTCTTGGATCTCTTTGCCGAACAAGGTTGCCTTATTATTTTCTTTTTTGGCATATAAGGTTGCATTATTGACAAGTTGGAAGACTCAAGTATACAAGCTGCTTCAGATCAGTAGGATTACGGGTCAAAGATGAAGTATTAGAATGAAGCCCAAAATAATCAACTCTGGAAGCAAAGACCAATTCCAATGTGACTCTAAAATGGCTAATATCTGCTGGTTTCGCCGGTCAAAAACATTTTTCCTAGTTTTTGGTGTTTCAGGAGCAAAAAAATAAGTGATCAAGGAAAATATTTTTCAGTCAACTGAATTTTTTCTTTTAAAATAGAGGAAAATAATTTTTCTTTTTTCCCTCTATCTCAAGTGTGTAACTTTTTAAAATAGAGAAAATCTTCCTTTATCTCCTCTCTTCCTCCATCCCTTTGATCTCACAGGCTCTCTCTCTCTCTCTTCCATCTCTGAGATCCTCACAATCTCTCTCCTCCATCTCGCTCTCTCTCCTCATAGTCTCTCTCTTCCCTGCTTGCCATTCCGATTCCAACGATGGAGCTGCAGTGTGGAAGATTTTCACCTCGATGGTGAGGTCGAGGCTCGCCTCGCCATTTTGCGATGCCGATTTCGTCCTCTAGCCCCTGATCCTCGCCCTTCACTTCGCCTACAGCAAGATCGGGGACTCTACTGATTCCAAGAAAAACATACCTATGACCAAGATCCCGATCAGCAAGTTCGAGGAGGCCGCCGAGTACTCCGAGATGTACAGCTTCGCCAAGAGCCTATCGACAATTGCGGCTGGAGTTAGAATTGAACTCGAGCCAAACTTGAGCTTGCCTCGGCTTGTTTGCTTTGGATCGAACCATGGATCCTGATGTAAAATATGGGCTAGCCAAAATCCAATTCCTTTTTAATTCTCCACCCCAGCCCATACTTCATTCACCTCTTTTTCTTTGATTTGTTTCTTCTTCTCTTGGCCGGTCAATCGTGGAGCAACCACCGGGGGGGTGGGTGGGAGGGGGGAGGTGGAGGAGAAATAGAGAAAAATGGAAGGAATTTTGCACCGTTCGTGATCGGAAGTTGGTTAAACATCATCTTGCGACACTGGTAAGCAATAAATATCTCTTTTTCCCTTGAATGAAGTTATTCTAGAGTTTTATGGTAATTCCCGAAACCTAGGGTTGAGTGAGCTGGAAATTCGAGTTTTTGAGGTTTTTGGCTGCGATCTTGGTTGAGAATGAAGGTTAGGATGTCTCGAAGCCCCATAGGATTTTACGACATGCGATTTGCACTTCCGGTTTGTCCGAAACGACATTTTTAAGTTGGCTCTCTTTGCTAGAAACGTGAATTTAGACCACTATGACAACACTTTTTCGCATGTTTTCGGTTATTTTTGGTACGCACTTGTTGCGAATTTTGAAGTACGTTAAATAAACATTGTTTTGACTACAATACTGCGTTAATGGGAGTTTAGTAGAGGGAGTTATGGCTCAAAGAAGCTTAGCGTGTGGGCTGTTCATGTACCGAACAGCAATGGGGTATACTTTGGGGAGGGCTTTTGTTGGCCCTAGGTGTTGGGCTATTGACGTTTATACGTCGTTTAGTCAAGTCTTTCGCTAGCATAGTATTTCTCCAGTTTTTAATGTTATTTTTCAATTAATTTTTAGGGTTTTAAGTTTTGTGGTTCGAGTAACTACTATAGTTTGGATTTCGACTTTTTAAGGTGAGTTGTACTTTCTCTTCTAAGAATTTATACAACTCATGCCTTAAAGATGAGTACGTGTATTGTGATTTGATTTTCTTCACTAGGTAAAGAAAGGTGATGTTTAGAGCATTGTTTTTGCATAAACAGGATCGAGCTATTACTAACCCTTTGATTATTTGATATGGCTTGTTGATGATTGTTTTATATTGAGATTGAAATGCTGTTTGAGAAATATGTTTTGAGGAAAGCTATGGATTCGGTTTGTGAAACTGAATTATTGTGGTTTAAGGATTTGGTGTTGTAGTTAATACTCATATCCTTATTATTAAAACCCATTGAGGTGGGAGCAAGATGTATACCGTCAGGACGTCATTGAGCCGAACCTTCGGTTGAAATAGGTGGTAGACCTAACTAAGAGGGGTAAACTTGGTCGTCTTTTCACGGCATTAAATGTGGCCATAGTTGGTGATGAGTATTAGATTATTCGGTGGATAGACCATCAAAAGTTGGTTTAATGAGATTAATCAATGGATTTGACCATCGATAGTTTGTTATTACTATGAGTTAATATTTGATTTACTTTGATGAATGTGCAGTGATTTCTCGATCCGCTTAGAAGATATTGTACTTCTCACCGAGTTGTGGTTGCTCATCGCTTTATCTCGGTTGTTTTTCGGGTTCTTCGGCGAGCCGCAAATAGGATCGAGTGTACTTTAGCTGCAGGACTTTTTGGGATAGCGCGCACGCGTGTATTTTTTATAAGTTGTATATAGTTTGTGAGTTTCGAGCTAGATGAGGAAAGATATGTATGTATATCTTTTTAATATGGTAGATAAGCCCCGATTTTTGTGAACATGTGATCTTTTTATCAAATATATATGGAGGAACATATTTTGATATCAGATTTTTGTTCGAGCTATGTATGAGGTTGCGTCCTTTAATTAAAAGAGGTAGCTATATCATGTCGTTTTTCTTGGAAAATCATGGTGTGACATTTGTTAGTGTCAGAGCATAAGTTATGATTTTTGGATATAGATATGAGACATTGTGAGATTGTGTGATAGATTTTAACGCGTTATCTTATTAGCTACTAATGTTATGTTCTATTTGTAGTTCTAGGTAGTTATGAGTTTTGACTTAGAACCACATGTCTCTCTTCGTAGAGATAAGGGTTAGAGAACTATCATCACCTATGATTCCAGAGATGTGCTTCGAGGTCTTAGAGGCTAGCTTGGGACAAGAACACGAGGATACTAGAGCTAACTCGCGGGAGAAAAGAGAGGTAAGCCAGCGGCCAAGGACCCAGAATGATGTATCCGGGAATAACCAAGGCCGCCTTTGCTCGGTTCAGAAAAGTGAAGCCAACCTCCTATGATGGCAAGTCTGATCCTCTTTTGGCGGAGCATTGGATTAGGAAGATAGAGGGAATCTTTAAAGTTGAAGAAGTTCTTGAGGATAAGAAGGTCAACTTTGCAATCCAATATTTGGAAGGTGAAGCTCGAGTAATGATGGGAGGGATTGAAGACCACTCTTGGGGATGACGACCCAACTATCTATTGGAGGGACTTCAAGACAGCTTTCAATGCCTAATTCTTTCCAAAGTCTTTTCAATCGAAAATGAAGAGCGATTTTCTACAAACATCACAAGGCCACTCTATTGTGTTGGAATATGCTGGTCGTTTCAACCAAATGAGCAGATTTGCGGGGAGTTTCATGGTTGATGAGAAGGAAAAAGCTAAGCACTTTGAAAGAGGATTTTGACCCGATATTCGTTTCGAACTCACGTCCATTCTACTGACAACTTATGAAGACGTGCTTGAACGAGCTATCAAGATTGAGCAAGAGATCTTGGAGAGTGGCATCTCGAGTGCTCCTCAACATAAGAGGCACAAGGTTAGAAATTTCCAAGAAAGTCGCATAAGTGGCGGTAACAAGTAAAGGGGCTTTAGAAAGCCTTGAAAGGTGAAGAGTCGAGCTATTCTTGAGCCTTGCACTACTTGTGAGAAACTTCATAGTGGCCGATGTTCTTGGAAGATCGGAGTTTGCTTTTTATATGAAAAGGCGGGATATATATGATAAAATTGTCCTATGCAGAGGAATGTTCTAGCATATATGAGATCATATTTTGTATGTGGGCGACTCGGACACCTAGCACGCACTTGCCCTATGTGGAAGAATGCACCTCTGGTTGACAAGCCGGAGGAGAATCGGCAAAGGAAAAGGACAAATGGGAAGGTCTTTGTGATGATAGAGGAGGATGCGGAAGAATGCTACTATTGATTGTTATGCGAAAAAAGTTCTTTTTCAACCTCTAAATCAGGCTGAATTCTCTTTCTCGGGGTGTTGTAAGGTTATCTTTCCAAGGCTGATTTCGGTTTTGCAAGCGAGAATGCTTTTGAAGAAGGCTTGTCGTGGTTATTTGACTTATGTGAAAAACACAAACAAGGAGGTGGTAAAGCTAGAAAATGTTCCCGTTGTTCGAGATTTTCCGGATGTATTTCCTTAAGACTTACCTAGCTTGCCTCCTGATAGAGAAATTGAATTTTCCATCGACCCGATGCCCGGCATAGCACCCATTTCTAAGGCGGCGTATCGGATGGCACCAAATGAATTAAGAGAATTGAAAACACAACCGCAAGAACTCCTAGATAAGTGCTTTATTCGGCCCAGTGTATCACGTTGGGGAGCTTTTGTGTTGTTCGTGAAAAAGAAAGACAGTAGTATGAGGCTATGCATAGACTACCGAGAGCTTAATAAGGTGACGATAAAATATAAATATCCTTTGCCTCGGATTGACGATTTATTTGATCAACTTTAGGGAGCTCAAGTATTTTCTAAGATCAACCTCCACTCTGGATATCATCAGTTGAAGATTTAAACAGATGATGTGCCTAAAACCGCTTTCAGGGTGAGGCATGGCCATTATGAATTTCTTGTCATGCCTTTTGGATTAATGAACGCACCTTCTGCTTTCATGGACTGGATTAATAGGGTATTCAAGCAATATCTTGACATATTTATTGTGGTATTCATTGATGATATTTTGGTGTATTCGACGAGTCCAGAGGAACATGAGCAACATTTGAGGGTTCTCTTGCAGACTTTGTGCGACAAGAAACTGTATGCAAAATTCGGTAAATGTGAGTTCCGGCTTGATTACATTGACTTTCTAGGCCATGTAATCTCGAAGAATGGTATTTCAACCGACCCGAATAAAGTCAACTCGATTGTTTAGTGGAGATGCTCCACCAATGTCACCGAAGTCATAAGTTTTCTTGGCTTAGCAAGCTACTATAAGCGATTTGTGGAGGGATTTTTCAAAATTGCCGGTTCACTTACTCACTTAACTCAGAAGGGAGTTAAATTCGTATGGGCGGATCAATGTGAGCGTAGTTTTTAAGAACTAAAGAAATGATTGGTGCCGGCTCTCATATTAACCTTGCCTTCAGGAACTGTTGGTTTCATTATCTATTACAATGCATCTAAAGAAGGTTTAGGGCGTGTTCTCATGCGGGATGGGAAAGTTATAGCCTATGCCTCTAGACGATTGAAGCTACATGAGAAGAATTATCCGACTCATGATCTAGAGTAAGTAGCGGTTATGTTTGCCTTGAAAAAATGGCGTCACTATATGTACAAAGAGAGATATGAAGTCTTTACCGATCATAAGAGTTTGAAGTATATATTTTCTCAGAAAGAACTCAATATGAGACAATGGAGATGGCTAGAATTCCGAAGAGATTATGACTTGTCAATCAATTATCACCCAGATAAGGCAAATGTAGTAGCTGATGCCTTCAATCGTAAATCTTTTGGAAATATGGAAATATTACTTACTTCTCGGAAGCCTATTCTCGAGGACATGCGAAAGCTGGACTTAGAGGTATTGATACATCATCTTGGTGGCCGAGTAGCTAGATACAGCTCATGTTAATATACGGAATCAAAGCATAACAAAATGATGATCTTCAACTAGGAAATATTGGAGAAGGCATTGAAGCTAGAAGGCGGGAGGACTTGGGTATTCATGCCGATGAATCACGAAGATTTCGTGGTCGACTCTATGTCCCCGACGATTCAGAATTGAAAAAGGAGGTATTGTAGGAAGCCCACAACACCAGATTTTCTATTCATCTATGAAGCATTAAGATATATAGAGATCCGAGAGAAAACTTTTGGAGGGTCAATATGAAGAAAGATATCGTCAAATTTATCAACTAGTGTCTTGTTTACCAATAGGTAAAGATTGAAATCAAAAGCCGAGTGGGGGGACTACATCCACTTGAGATACCTAAATAGAAGTGGGAGCATATTACCATGGATTATCGTCGGTTTACCGAGGACACCAAGCGGTAAGAATGCTAAATGGGTGATCGTCGATTGATTGACTAAGTTTGCTCACCTCTTGTCATATCGATTCGGCCTCTCACTTGAAGATATGGTGAAACGGTACATTAATGAGATAGTGAAGTTTCACAGAGTTCCAATGAGCATTGTTTCTGATAGGGATCCATGGCTCGTGTCCAACTTTTGGAAGAGTCTTCAAAGAGCGTTGAGTACTAAACTCAACTTCAATACAACATTTCATCCGTAAATGAGACGACCCAATCAGTGAAAAGGATAACCCGATCAGAGAGAACCATTAAGACTTTAAAGGGAAAAGTACACTAGAAGTTTCATAACTTTTGTGCGGCGTTCACTTAAGTGCCATAACTTTCAAAACGTTCACTTAAGTGCCATAGCTTTCAAAAATCGTTCACTTGAGTGTCATGTTGACATGGCAGCCGGAAAAGGCGACGTGGCATCTGGAAAGCCGATGTGGCATGTCGGAAAATTCACTGTAGCACTACGGAAAAGTTCTTGTAGATGCTGAAAAGTTGACATGGCACGCCGGAAAAGTTACCTCAGCATTCAAGTGAACGATTTTGCTCCGATATAGCACTCAAATGAACGATTTTTGAAGATTATGGCACTCAAGTGAACATTTTGAAAGTTATGGCACTCAAGTGAACACCGTACACAAGTTATGGCACTTCTAGTGTACTTTTCCTGACTTTAAAGGATACGTTGAGAGCATGTGCTAACGACTTCAGCAACTCTTGGGACGAGCACCTGCATTTGGCAAAATTATGTTATAATAATAGCTATCATTCCAACATCAAGGTGGCTCCTTTTAAAGCTTTATATGGTTGAAAGTGCGGGACACCCGTTTGTTGGGATGATGTCGGTGAGAAAAGACTAATCGGCCCCGATTTTATACAGCAATCGAAAGAGAAAGTCAGGCTTGTTTGAGAGCGTTTGAGAACGACATAAAGCTGCTAGAAAAGTTACGCCTACCTCAAACAGTGTAAGTTAGAAATCGAAATGGTTGACCATGTATTTACGAAGGTCTCTCCTATGAGGGGTGTTATGTGATTTGGCATGCATCGCAAGTTGAGCCCGAGATATATGGGACTATTCTTGATATTGGGGAGAATTGGTGAAGGCGCTTCCAGATTGGCATTGTTACCGGCGTTATCCGAAGTGCATGACGTGTTCCATATGTCTTTATTGCGGAAATATGTGCCAAGTCCTAATCATGCATTGGATTATACTCCTGTGAGGTTAAGGGAAGACTTAACATACGAAGAGCAGCCTTTATGCTTCGTGGACAAAAAGGATCAAATGTTACGGCTTCGTACTATCCCTTATCTAAAGATTCAATGACAAAATTACACGAAGAGGGAGGCCACTTGGGAGCTCGAGGAAGAGGCGAGGCGCAAATACCCTCACTTGTTTGATGATTAAGGTACGTCTAAATTTCAAGGACGAAATTTCTATAAGGAGGGTAGATTGTAAAAGATGGGCCAGCCAAAGCCCAATTCCTTTTTAATTCTTTAGCCCAGCCCATGCATCCCTCACCCCTTTTTCTTTCATTTGTTTCTTCTTCTCTTAGCTTGTTAGTCGTGGAGCAACGGAAAGAAAGGGAAAGAGAGAGAGAGAGAGAGAGCAGTGCAACGTGGAGGAGAAATAGAGAAAAATGGAAGGAATTTCATGCTATTCGTGATCGGAAGGCGATTAAACATCATCCTGCGACACCGGTAAGTAATAAATATCTCATTTTCCCTTGAATGAAGTTATTTTAGAGTTTTAGGGTAATTTCCAAAACCTAGGGTTGAGTGAGCTGGAAATTCAAGTTTTTGTGGTTTTTGGCTGCGATCTTGGTTGAGAATGAAGGTTAGGATGTCTCGAAGCCATAGGATTTTACGGCACGCGATCTACACTTCTGGTTTGTCCGAAACAACATTTTTAAGTTGGCCCTCTTTGTTGAAAACATGAATTCGGACCATTGCGGCGGTACTTTTTTGCATGTTTTCAGTTTTTTTTGTTGCGCACTTGTTAGGGGGTTTGAAATACGTTAAATAAGCATCGTTTTGACTGCAATAGTGCGTTAATCAGAGTTTGGTAGAGGAAGTTATGACTTAAAGAAGGTCAGCGCATGGGCTGTTCATGTACCGAACAGCAAGGGATATACTTTGAGGAGGGCTTTTATTGGCTCGTAGGTGTCTTGCTATTGACGTTTATACGTCGTTTAGTCAAGTCTTTCGCTAACGTAGTATTTCTCCGATTTTTAATGTTGTTTTTCAATTAATTTTTAGGATTTTAAGCTTTGCGGTTCGAGTAACTACTATAGTTTGGATTTCAATTTTTTAAGGTGGACCATACTTTCTCTTCTAAGAATTTGTAAAACTCATGCCTTAAAGATGAGTACTTCTATTATGGCTTGATTTTCTTGACAAGGTAAAGAAATGTGATGTTTAAAACATTATTTTTGTATAAACAGGATTGAGCTATTACTACCCGTTTGATTGTTTGATATGGCTTGTTGATGGGATAAGTATATTGTGAGTATCATAACTTTTGTATGGCATTCACTTAAATGCTATAACTTTTTTTTCGTTCACTTGAGTGCCACAGTTTTGAAAAAACGTTTACTTATGTGCCGGGGGCTGATTTGGCACAACAAAAATCTGACATGGCGTTATTTTAATGGTAAACCATCCTACGTGGCACGTCGGGAAGCTAAAATCAGCAACAGAGATGCGAAATGATGCCGTGTTGAAGAGAGAACTTAACTTCTTCAACTAATTGGGACAAATTGAAATCAAATCGTTTAGAACAATAACCCTAACTTCAACTCCCGATTTGAAATTCTTTTGATTGGGGAAAAGCACCTCATTATATTCGCAATGGAGAGCAGAAGCAAGAGAAACGACTCAAGATTTGACGAGCAAAGTGAAGATGGAAGTCAAAATTGTTGCTATTGTGGGCTACGAAGTGCAAAGAGAATAGCTTGGACGCGAAATAATCCTGGAAGGAGATTCTTTGGATGCACTCAGTATGGAGAAGGCTTCAATTATGGATATTTCAGGTGGGTTGCCACAAAATTTTCAAGCCGAGCAAAGGAGGTGATCTTGCAACTACTGGAAGGATGTCATGAGGCTCCACCCGCATTGACAGATGAGTTAGATGATACTAACTCAATGCAATCAGAAATCAAGGGTTTAGAATCGTTGGTCAAGCATTTGATGAGAGAAGTTTCAAGGATGAAAATTCAAAAGGATATTTTTGGAGCGTTGCTTGTGTTGTTGTTATCGAGTGTAATCTGGTTTGTGTTCATAATGTAAGATCAATTCTCTGAAACTATAACTCGGTGTTTTAAGAGCAATGAAACGTGTTTTGGTATTTAGAGCAATGACTGTTCTGTTAGTTCTTATTAGGTGAATCGAGTGGTCTGGTTTTAGAGTGTTTGAATGGCCATAATGGTCGATTTTGTGGAAATAATGTTCTTGCTGGTTTGATTGAATGGACAATGGTTGGTTTGGATATTGGTGATGCACTTTGTGCATTATTGTTGGCTTATAAACGATAAATGACTTATGGTTTATGTTGCACTTTTTGTTGCAAGAAAAGATGTTCGTGTAAAACAAATTTCCATGAGCTGGCTTTTTACGTATGGTGTGTAGGAATTGGCTTTTTTGCAGTTGCACAAGGTTGAAGTTGTTGATTGGCCTTGCTTTAAATGTTAGCTGAGTGGTTTCAAGTGTGAGTTTGACATGCATCGTTTATGCAATAGCCGCAGCACGTCTATGCAATAGCTTCTGCAGCAAGAACAAATTATGTAGAGCATTTGGTTGTGTTGTTGGTTTGGGGTTGCTATGATTTGTTCAAAGGCAGCACAAGTTTCAATAACTTTGTGAATGGTCATTTGAGTGCTACTTTTTTTTTTTTAATGAACACTTGAGTTCATGAACTTTTAAAAGGTGAACAATTAAGTTTCTTGTTAATAAGTGAAGTATTAGTGTCACTTTGTCAAACACTTCCTGCATATCCTGTCATAGTTTTAGCAGATTTCAAAGCAATAGACAGTACATTTACATCAACTGAACAATTGCATATACTTGCACCGAGAAAATCATGTTCTTTTAAATTAACATCATCATGGTGTTGAATTCTCATAAATAACATTGCTGCAGCTCAAATATGAGCAACCAAAATGCAGCAATTGACATCCAAACAGCCCTCTTAACAACAAAATATATGGGGCGTACTTTCACACCTAAATAGCTTCCTAACAAGAAAATGTCCACAAATATAGTCAACCCCCTAACAACAAAATTTGATTGACACCTGACAACATAAACATGAATATAAAAAGATAGCAAAAACCTGATAGCCCGGTCCATCAAAATCAGTCAATCTCAAGAACCCGATCTCATGTAACTATCTTCTAATGATTCATGAGCCTTGCACTCTTTCGAAGTGGAGGCACATCATATGGTCTTGTTTCTTCTCCAACTATCTTTTCTATCATCCGATGTGTAGTGATATTTGCAGGATCATTTGACCTAGATGGACCCGATGTTGGGGCCTTTTAAGGTGCCTGCTTTCGAGGTGGTCTTAGTGCTCTCTGTTTTGGAGTTGCTATTGGGAGTTTCTTTGATTGTGCACAAGTTGTTATCATTGAATTTTGTATCAATGCTTGCACTTGCCTTCTTGTTCTAGGTGCAACAGATTCTTGAGTTGGGTGTCGTTGAGATAGTGGCACCTCCGAACTCCTCCCAGGCTACAATAAAACCACATAACCTTCTATTAATTACCATGTCGGTGAAATAACTAATAAATGCATAACACTTACAAAAAACTTACATGCAATATAACCATGCCAGCATTCGTATTCATGTCTGTAAATAGCCCATAGCCATGCTCTCTTATCCTTTTTTCTAATTGTACCATGTGTTCGTCGTGGTGCAAAGCTTTTTGAAATCTCTGGATTTTTTGCAACCTGCATCATGACATAACAGAATTACTATATGGACCAAGTGCATACGTTGCGGTTTGTTCAGACTTTATTCGACTCGATCTCCGGTCCTCGTCCGTAGTACACTGTTTGACCGAGTTGGGCCCGCAGGTTCAATTTGGCCTTTTGTTACCTGCAAAATAATATAATAGAATTACAACAACAAGTGCATGAAAAAGGCAATGAACCATACAATAGAACAACTTACCTTAAGTTTGCTCCTCTATGTAGATTGAGTTGGCCCTGCACTTACTTCTGCAGCATTGCTTTCCACATTGCCCTCACATCCCCCCGCAACTTGAGCGTGTCTTCTATTTACCTGCAAATAAGACATAACAAAATTAATCTAACTCATCAACAATTACATAAAAAGGGAATGAAGTAATCAAATAGCTGACCTGAAGTTTGCTTCTTTGTGTGGACCGAGTTGTTCCTGCTCTTCCTTCTGCAAGATTGCTTGCTATGGGGCCCTCACATGTCCCTGCAGCTTGGGTGTGCCTTCTTTTTACCTACAAAATGACATAACATAATTAATATAATGCAATAACTACATAGAAAGGCAACGAGCTAATGAAACAGCTTACCCGAAGTTTACTCCTCTGTGTGGATTGAGGAACACTCCCTGCAGTTTGTCCCGTAGCATTTTGTTCTTATTGGTGCTTCTTTGTTGGACAACCAGTCTTATTGTGCCCTCCCACATGGCATAGTGAGCATCGAATTATCCTACCAACCCCGCTCAATCTGTTACTAGAATTCTCAATCTCCTCTAGTCGCCTTTTATTTTGTGGCCTACCTATTTATTTTTTCAGTGGTAGAGGTTTTGGGGGTTCATGATTTGTTTTGTCCTAGAATTTTTTACTTCTCACAAGCTGTATCATAAATTGGTAGGAAGCGAGATAGGTGGTTTACTTGTAATAGTTGTCTACATAATCCTCTAGATTGAATTGCTTCATCCGGATGGCACAAATGGCATGACAAGAAGGTATGCTAGTCAATTGCCATGCTCGACAAGAACATTTCCTTCTCTCCATTTGCACCACGTACGTATCACCATTATTCATTATCTCAAACCCATCATCCCCATTCTTAGTTGGATGACAAAACGTACTATCATCAATGTTGCCTTCCAATTTCCTCACAATCCTAGGCCCACATTGTGTAGGCCAATTGGAACATTCATCTCTCAGCCTTTGCAATCTAGTCATAACCATTAACTCTAATATCTTCTAGCATATTGATGATTGACTTACATCTAGCTCCTGTAACACTACCATTGAATGCATCACAAAGATTGTTATCCACAGCATCACGTTTAAATTCTTCACTGAAGAAAGCTCTGCACCAGTGCTTTGCTTTAGTTTGGAACAATGCTTCAAAAGCTTCAGGTGACAAGGCAAATAGAGTTTCTTTGTGAATTCTAAAATCTGTCATATTTGTGTTCTTTGCAATTAGCCGGAATTGCCTTTGCAGTTGGTCTCCTCTATACTTCTTAGCCCAACTTGTATATAAGTGCCGAGTACACATTCTATGCTCAGCATATTGCATCAACTTAGCAAATGCTGTCACAAGTCCCTACAATGTCAACAAACAATTGTAAGCTACAATAAGTGAATGATATTAAAAATTTAAAAGTTAAAGAACACTACTTTTTGTTGGTCACTTATGAATACCCAACCACTTCCATTAGTAATGCCAAGGTTAGCCATTAGATTTTTTAAAAACCAGGACCAAGTGTCTTTGTTCTCAATCTTCACAATAGCCTAGACTATTAGAAACATATGGTTGTTTCCATCTCTCCTAATGGCAGCCAATAACTCACCTTTCTAAAACCTTTTAAGAAAACACCCATTTAGCCCTATACTCATCTACATCTGACTAACAATCCTTTTTTTACATGCATCAAAACAAACAAACATCCTACCAAACTATGTCCCATGACTAGGCAATGGCTTCTTCACAACCTCTACATGAATTCTACTAGGATGATTTTGGAGCTTGCATTCCCTAGCATAGTCACAGATTTGTGCATATTCTTCTTTGTAGGTACCCATCAATGAACTCATCACATTGTACTTAGCCCTCTTGCATTGACTTCTAGAAACATTCACACCAACTTGCTCTTTCACTAGTTGTTTCAATCGAGGACCCTTGATTTGTGGCATGGATTTAATGGTGTTGAAGAAACGGTTCGCCAGCCCGATACTAGTCACTCTTTTATTGTCATATGCAATGCCACAAGTATACTTCTCCTGGAGTGAGTGGATCCGGAATGAACCACACCTCTTGTCCAATGCACCATATATACTCCAAGGACAATTGGCTTGTGCACACTTCGCTCTAATGTAAGCCTTCGTATTTCTAATGAATTTAACAGTCCTTAGTTCAGTGATTGAGTATCTCACAATGGCTTTTCTAAATTGCTTTGCATCATCGAATTTCATCGATACACAAAATACTGGACTTGTACTACTTGCATCATAACAAGGAAACTTACTTTTCCTTTTACGCTAAATTACAGCATGATTATCCTCATCTTCCGAGCTACCGCCATCATCATTACCACTTTCATCATCTTCTGTATCATCACCAATAGCCGTAGGAGCTTCTTCAGCCCTGTTTACTAAATTGCCCTCAGCCAGTATCCCTAATGGTTGTTTCCTTCTTAGCTCATATTCCCTTGCTTGTGCAATGCCCTCATCATCAATGTCACTTGTGCAAAATGTATGCACAATAGTCCCTCATCTTCATCACTGGATGGTGTAACATCCCAAGATAACAGGTTTTTCCCAGTCTCCTCATCAAGTACTGACTTTTCACCTTCATCTATGACACTATTTCTTTGAGCTTCAACACATAATCGTAACACACGAGCTGCATGAGAAGTTTCAGCTTCCTCTCTTTTCAGATCTCCATGAAATGCATCACTACCTACTTGGCTTTCGGTACCAGCTTCAGACACAATTTCCTGATGTTCATCACCATCGTATTCAACATACACATAAATATCATGACCATGCAGATATTGGTAAACTATATCTCTAACACCATTGTCATCATAGACATGCCTCGAACCATCCTTCGGACTTTGACCAGGTTCTCGATAGTACACTTTCTCTACTTTGCATCACAGCTGTGTAATTATATCTTTGACAAGGTCTTTATATGACAGCCTACTAATGTCCACGAGGACAACATCCATATTTCCCCCCACATATTCACACTCTTCCCTAAAAACAAACTTACCATCGTACCAAACTCTAAGTGTAGCTGTTTTATCACCCATGTTCACACTACAATCAAGGAAAAATAATAATTTTAACAGTAGAAACCATATGACAAACACAACACCACTTTAGCAATTGGTCCCCACAAGCACAACACTTTTAATAAACAATAATTTAATGCGCCGGTCAGCAGACCCAAAACAACAAAGTCAATGGCAAACAAAATAGAGCCCTCACCTTCACACGTTAGCACCAAAACTTATTTTCGATAAATTGGTGTTTTTCCCGCTTTTACACTCTATCAACAATACGACATTGAATAAGATTTCACTTATTTTGTCGTCAATGGATAAAAAACAATAAATGATTGACCTTTACCTTAGATTAACCGAGATTCGTTCGCGTCAGAAACCCCATTTGGTTGAGAGCTTCAAAGACCGAGGTCGATTCAAACACACAATCCAGAGCGATCGAGAGACTTTTGCTTTTAGTGTGAGAGTGGAAGCTCTAATTCACGCACGAGAGCAACAGATGTTTATAGAGAACGATGAAGAGAGATTTGCCCTAATTCTCTCCCCAATCTCTCGATTTTGTCCTAAATCTATCGCTGCAAAAGGAGTAGAAACGACGTCGTTTCTATTAGACAAAGAAATGACGTCACCTCTTTGTGTCAACGTGGATAACATTTTCCACGCTGGCAAATTAGGACTTTTCCAAAAATTACACGTAGAAATTAAAAACTAATTCAAATTTGCACGTAGGATGACTAGTCGAAATTAGCACTCAACTGCACACTTTTACTCCGATGTGGCACTCAAGTAAACGAAAAAAAAGTTATGGCACTCACAATGTACTTATCCCGCTTGTTGATGATTGTCTTATGTTGAAATCGAAATGCTGTTCGAGAAATATGTTTTGAGGAAGGCTATGGATTCAATTTGTGAAACCGAATTGTTGTGGTCTTGGATTTGGTATTGTGGTTAATGTTCATGTCCCGATGATTAGAATCTACCGAGGTGGGGGTAGTATGCATGCTGTCGGGAGGTCATTGAGCCGAACCGCCTGCTGAAATAGGTGGTAGACCTAACCAAGAGGGGTAAACTTGGTCACCTTGTCATGGCGTTAAACGTTGCCATAGTTGGTAATGAGTACTAGATTATTCGATGGATAAACCATCGAAAGTTGGTTTAATGAGATTAATCAATAGATTAGACCATTGATAGTTTGTTATTACTATGAGTTGATATTTGATTTACTTTGATGAATGCATAGTGATTTCTTGATCTACAAAGAAGAGATTATACTTCTCACTGTGTAGTGGTTGCTTACTCCTTTATCTCATTTGTCTTTCGGGTTCTTCGGCGAGCCGTAAAAAGGATTGAGCGTACGTTTGCTGTAAGACCTTTTGGGATAGTGGATATATATATATATATATATATATATATATATATATATATAAGCTTGATGTGGATAGATATGTATGTATATCTTTTTGATATGGTAGATAAGCTCTGATTTTTATGAATATGTGACCTTTTTATCAAATATATATAGAGGTATATATTTCTATATCAAGTTTTTGTTCAAGCCATGTATGAGGTTGCGTCCTTTAATTAAAAATGATGGCCGTGTCATGCCCTTTTTCTTGGAGAATCGGAATGTGACATTTGTTGGTATCGGAGTATAAATTATGATTTTTGGGCATAGGTATGGGGTGTTGTGAGATTGTGTAATAGATTTTAACGCGTTATCTTATTAGATACTAAGGTTATGTTCTATTTGTGGTTTCGTGTAGTTATGAGTTCCGACTCAGAACCACCCGTCTCTCCTTGTAAAGATAAGGGCAAGAGAACTATCATCACCTATGATTCCAGAAATGTGCCTCGAGGTCTTAGAGGCTGGCTCGCAACAAGAAGACAAGAGGATACAAGAGCTAATTCGTAGGGAACAAGAGAGGAAAGCCAGCGGCCAAGGACCCAGAATGATATATCTAGAGTTGTTGAACATGGGGACAACCAAGGCTACACCTTTGTTCAGTTTAGAAAAGTGAAGCCACCCTCCTATGATGGTAAGTTCAATCCTCTTTTGGCGAAGCGTTCTATTAGGAAGATAGAGAGAATGTTTAAAGTTGAAGAAGTTCTCAAGGATAAGAAGGTTGATTTTCCAACCTAGTATTTGGAGGGTGAAGCCGGGTACTGGTGGGAGGGATTGAAGACCACTCTTGGGGACGAGGACGCGACTATCTATTGGAGGGACTTCAAGGCGGCTTTCAACGCTCAATTTTTTCTGAAGTTTTTTCAATAGAAGAAAAGCGATTTTCTACAAATACCACAAGGCCACCACTCTACCGTGTTGGACTATGCAGGTCATTTCAATCGAATGAGCATATTTGCGGGGAGTTCCATGGCCAATGAGAATGAAAAAGCTAAGCACTTTCAAAGAGGATTTCGACCCGAGATTCATTTCGAACTCGCGTCCCTTCTACCGACAACTTATGAGGACGTGCTGGCATGAGCTATCAAGAATTAGCAAGAGATCTTGGAAGGCAACATCCCGGGTGCTCCTTAATATAAGAGGCATGAGGTTTGAAATTTCTAAGAAAGTCGTATAAGTGGTGGTAACATGCAAAGGGGCTTTAGCAAGCCGGAAAAGGCGAAGAGTCAAGCTATTCTTGAGCCTTGCACTACTTGTGGGAAACTTCATAGTGGCTAGTGTTCTTGGAAGACTGGAGTTTGCTTTTTATGCGGAAAGACGGGACATATACGACAAAATTGTCCTATGTAGAAGAATGTTCTAGCAGATAACAGATCATACTTTGTATGTGGGCGACCCGGACACCTAGCACGCACTTGCCTTATGCAGAAGAATGCACCTCCGGTTGACAAGCCACTGGAGAATCAACAAAGACAAAGGACAGCTGGGAAGATCTTTGTGATGACAGAGGAGGATGTAGCGGCGTCTAATGCAGTTGTTGCAGGTGATGTTCTATTGCCTCTCGATATGCTTACGCCTTATTTGATCATGGTGCCACGCATTCTTTTGTTTCCATGGAATTCGCTAAGAAACTTGATATGCTACCTAAGTCTCTTGATTGCAATTTGCGTGTGGACAATCCCACTAGTGATTTCTTGATTGCTAATCGTGTGTTTAAGAGATTTATGCTCTGGATTGATGATGTCGAGATGCCTATATATCTTGTGGAATTAAATATACGGGATTTCGATGTCATTCTCGGAATGGATTGGTTATCAATGTATCATGCTACTATTGATTGTTATGCGAAAAAAGTTATTTTTCGACCTCCAAATCAGGCTAAATTATCTTTCTCTGGGAGTCGTAAGGTTATCTTTCCAAGGCTGATTTCAGTTTTGCAAGCGAGAAAGCTTTTGAAGAAGGGTTGTCGTGGTTATTTGGCTTATGTGAAAGACATAAACAAAGAGATCATAAAGCTGGAAAATGTTCCCATTGTTCGGGATTTTCCGGATGTATTTCCTTAAGACTTACTTGATTTGCCTCTTGATAGAGAGATTGAATTTTCCATTGACTTGATGCCTGGCCCCACACCCATTTCTAAGGCACCATATTGAATGGCATCGGCTGAATTAAGAGAGTTGAAAACACGACTACAAGAACTCTTAGATAAGGGATTCATCCAGCCTAGTGTATCACTTTAGGGTGCTCTTGTATTGTTTTTGAAAAAGAAAGACAGTAGTATAGGGCTATGCATAGACTATCTAGAGCTTAATAAGGTAACAATAAAAAATAAATATCCTTTGCCTCGGATTAACGATTTATTTAATCAATTTCAGGGAGCTCAAGTATTTTCTAAGATCGACCTCCGCTCTAAATATCATTATTTGAAGATTAAAGCAGATGATATGCCTAAAATCGTTTTTAGGACGAGGTATTGCCATTATGAATTTCTTGTCATGCTTTTTGAATTAACGAACGCACCCGCTGCTTTCATGGACTTGATGTATAGTGTGTTTAGGTGATATTTTGATAGATTCATTGTGGTATTCATTGATGATATTCCGGTATATTCAAGGAGTCCGGAGGAACACGAGCAACATTTGAGGATTGTCTTGCGTACTTTGCGCGACAAGAAACCGTATACAAAATTCAGTAAGTATGAGTTTTGGCTTGTTTACATTGACTTTTTGGGCTATGTAATCTCGGAAGATGATATTTCAGTTGACCCGAAAAAAGTCGAAGCGATTGTTTTGTGGAGACGCCCCACCAATGTCACTAAAGTCATAAGTTTTCTTGGCTTAGCAGGCTACCATATGGGATTTGCGGAGGGATTTTTCAAAATTGCCAGCCCACTTACTCGCTTAACTCATAAGGGAGTTAAATTCGTATGGACGGATCAATGTGAGCACAGTTTTCAAGAACTAAAAAGACGATTGGTATCGACTCCCGTATTAACCTTACCTTCGTGTACTCATGGTTTCATTATCTAGTGTGATGCATCTAAAGAAGGTTTAGGCTGTGTTCTCATGCGGGATGGGAAAGTTATAGCCTATGCCTCTAGACAGTTGAAGCCATATGAGAAGAATTATCCGACTCATGATCTAGAGTGAACAGCAATCATGTTTGCCTTGAAAATATGACATCACTATATGTATGGCAAGAGATGTGAAGTCTTTACCGATCACAAGAGTTTGAAGTATATATTTTCTCAGAAAGAACTCAATACGAGTATCGAAGATGGCTAGAATTCTTGAAAGATTATGACTTGCCCATCAATTGTCACCCAGGTATGGCGAATGTAATAGCCGATGCCTTGAATCGTGAATCTTTTGGAAATATGACAAGATTACTTACTTCTCAGAAGTATATTCTCGAGGATATGCAAAAGCTAGACTTAGAGGTATTGATACATAATCTTGGTGCCTGGTTAGCTAATTTTAGAGTACAACCCACGTTAATAGACAGAATCAAAGCAAAACAGGATGATGATCCTCAGCTGTGAAAGATTAGAGAAGGCATCGAAGATAGAAGGCAGGAGGACTTCAGTATTCATGCCGATGAATCACCGAGATTTTGTGGTAAACTCTGTATCCCCAACAATTCAGAATTGAAAAAAGAGATATTGCAGGAAGCCCACAATACCAGATTTTCTATTCATCCACGAAGCTTTAAGATGTATAGAGATCCGAGAGAAAACTTCCAGTGGGTCAACATGAAGAAAGATATCATCAAATTTGTCGACCAATGCCTTGTTTGCTAGCGTGTAAAGATTGAACATCAAAAGCCAGGTGGACAACTACACCCACTTAAGATACCTAAATGGAATTATGAGCATATTATCATGGATTTCATCGTCGGTTTCTTGAGGACACCAAGCGGTAAGAATGCTATATGGGTTATTGTCGATCGGTCGACTAAATCTACTCACTTTTTATCATATCGATTCGGCCTCTCACTTGAAAACATGGTGAAATGGTACATTAATGAAATAGTGAAGCTTCACGGGATTCCAGTGAGTATTGTTTTTTCACAGGGATCCACGGTTCGTGTCCAATTTTTGGAAGAGTCTTCAAAGACCATTGGGTACTAAACTCAACTTTAGCACATCATTTCATCCACAAATAGACGGCCAATTAGAGAGAACCATTCAGACTTTAGAGGATATATTGAGAGCATGTGCTATTGACTTTGCGGCTCTTGGGATGAGCACCTGCATTTGGTGGAATTCTCTTATAATAATAGCTATCATTCCAGCATCAAGATGGCTCCTTTTGAAGCTTTATATGGTTGAAAGTGCAGGACACCAGTTTGTTAGGACGATGTGGGTGAAAAAAGACTAACTGGTCCCAAGTTTATACAGCAATCATAAGAAAAAGTCAAGCTTGTTCGAGAGCTTTTAAGAACAACACAAAGCAGCCAAAAAAGTTACGCCGGCCTCAAACGGCGTAAGTTAGAATTCGAAGTGCATAATCATGCATTTCTAAAGGTCTCTTCTATGAGGGGAGTTATGAGATTTGGCACACATGGCAAGTTGAGTTCGAGATATGTGAAACTGTTCTTGATATTGGAGAGGATTGGTGAGGTTGCGTATAGATTGGCATTGCCACTAGCGTTATCCGGAGTGCATGACGTGTTCCTTGTGTCTTTATTGTGGAAATATGTGCCAAGTCCTGATCATGTATTGGATTATACTCCTTTAAGGTTAAGGGAAGACTTAATGTACAAAGAATAGCCTTTATGCATCGTGGATAGATAGGATCAAGTGTTACGGCATTCTACGATCGTTTATGTGAAGATTCAATGGCAAAACCACAAGGAGAGGGAGGCCACTTGGGAGCTCGAGGAAGAGGCAAGATGCAAATACCCTCACTTGTTTGATGATTTAGGAATATCTAAATTTCGAGGACAAAGTTTATATAAGAAGGGTAGATTGTAAAATATGGGCTAGCCAAAGCCTAATTCCTTTTTAATTCTCCAACCCAGCCCATGCTTCGTTCTCCCCTTTTTCTTTTATTTGTTTGTTCTTCTCTTGGCTGGTCATTCGTGGAGCAACGGAGAGAGAGAGAGAGAGAGAGAGAGAGAGAGAGAGAGAGAGAGAGAGAGAGAGAGAGAGAGCTATGTGACGTGAAGGAGAAATAGAGAAAAATGGAAGGAATTTCACACCATTTGTGATAGGAAGCTGATTAAACATCATTCTACGACACTGGTAAGTAATAAACATCTCATTTTCCCTTGAGTGAAGTTGTTTTGGAATTTTAGGGTAAATCCCGAAACCTAAGGTTGAGTGAGTTGAAAATTTGAGTTTTTGAGGGTTTTAGCTGCGATCTTGGTTGAGAATGAAGGTTAGGATGTCTCGAAGCCATAGGATTTTACGACGCACAATTTGCACTTCCGGTTTGTCCGAAACGACACTTTGAAGTTGGCCCTCTTTGCTGGAAACGTGAATTCAGACCACTGTGGCAGCACTTTTTCACATGTTTTCTTTAATTTGTGGTGCGCGCTTGTTGGGGGTTTCGAAGTACATTAAATAAGCATCGTTTTGACTACAATATTACATTAATTGGAGTTTGATAGAGGGAGTTATGGCTCAAAGTAGCATAGCACGTAGGCTGTTCATGTACCAAACAGCAATGGGGTATACTTTGGGGAGGGCTTTTGTTGGCCCATAGATATCGGGCTATTGACGTTTATACGTCATTTAGTCAAGTCTTTCGCTAGCATAGTATTTCTTCAATTTTTAATGTTATTTTTCAATTAATTTTTAGGATTTCAAGCTTTTCGGTTCGAGTAGCTACTTTAGTTTGGATTTCCATTTTTAAAGGTGAGCCATACTTTCTCTTCTAAGAATTTATAAAACTCATGCTTTAAAGATGAGTACGTGTATTGTGGTTTGATTTTCTTGACAAGATAAAGAAAGGTGATGTTTAGAGCATTGTTTTTGCATAAATAGAATCGAGCTATTGCTACCCCTTTGATTATTTGATATGGCTTGTTGATGATTGTCTTATGTTGAAACCGAAATGCTATTTGAGAATTATATTTTGAGTAAGGCTATGGATTCGGTTTGTGAAACTGAATTGTTGTGATTTCTAAATTTGGTGTTGTGGTTAATGCTAATGTCCTTATGATTAGAACCCATTGAGGTGGGGGTAGTATGCATACTGTCGGGACGTCATTGAGCCGAACCGCTAGCTAAAATAGGTGGTAAACCTAATCAAGAGGGGTAAACTTAGTCGCCTTATCGCGGCGTTAAACGTGGCCATAGTTTGTGATGAGTACTAGATTATTCGATGGATAGACCATCAAAAGTTGGTTTAGTGAGATTAATCAATGGATTAGACTATTGATAGTTTGTTATTACTATGAGTTGATATTTGATTTACTTTGATGAATGCATAGTGATTTCTTGATCCGCTTAGAAGAGATTGTACTTCTCATTGAGCTGTGGTTGTTCATTCCTTTATCTCATTTGTCTTTCGGGTTCTTTGGTGAGCCGCAAATAGGATCGAGCGTACGTTAACTGTAGGACTTTTTGGGATAGTGGATGGATATATATATATATATATATATATATATATATATTGACAAGTTGTATATAGTTGGTCAGTTTCGAGCTAGTTGTGAAAAGATATATATGTATATCTTTTTGATATGGTAGATGAGCTTTACTTTTTGTGAACATGTGACCATTTTATCAAATATATATATGGAGGTATATATTTCGATATCAGGTTTTTGTTTGAGCTATGTATGAGGTTATGCCCCTTTAATTAAAAAGGACGGCCGTGTCATGCCCTTTTTCTTGGAGAATCGGGGTGTAACACCCGAAGGAGCTCCGACAGTCTCTCGCAGAACCAATCCCCAATCTTCTTCTTCTTCTTCTTCTATCCGTGACACCGACTCCTACAAGGATCATCTATAGATAGTCCAGGCCCAAATCGGAACCTGTTTAGGTAGCAGAACTAGTTCATCTTCTTGTTGTTTGTGATGGCAATCGAGTTCTTCTGTCTCCTCTGCTCCTCTTCTTCGGGCTCGATTTCGATAAGGGCTCGCCTTCCCCTACTTATGTTGCTTCATCGAAGGGGGTCGAGGTAATGCCCGACCGTTTGTTCTCTTTGCTGGCGTCATGGTTGATGGCCAGGCCGAGGAAGGAGGAAGGAGCGGCGGCCGGCGGAGGAAGGAAGGAGAAGAAAAGAAAAACAAAAATGAAAAAAATAAAAAATAATTTTTTTGAAATTTTAAAAAAAATTATGTGCGATGGAATTGATTCTCCTTACCAAATGACAAAAAATATTTTTCAGTTCATTTTCAAGTTTTTGCTAAATACCGAAAAATATTGTCGTTTTTCTAGAAAATAGTGGAAATGCTTTATTTTTTGTGAAACAAACAGAGCTTAAGTGTATTTCTAACTTGAAGTTGACAACCCGTCCTTTGATTTCAAACCACACTTGACAAGAGAAACCGTGGGAAACCTTCTCTTTTTTTTTAAGGGCGTGAACACCGCCAGCCCCTCCGCAATAGAGACCGACAATCCTAAGTGACGGTCCAACATCTGGACCTTGTTCTTGTTGTTGTTTTTGTCACTAAAGAAGTACAAATCCTCTTGAGTACCTTGTTCTTGTTGTTACCACTACATCAGTACAAACCTCTCTCGTTGAGTATAGATGGCTCAGCATATCCTTTCTGGAGCAGCCAGGCGATGGTAACGTAAAGGGCGGCCTGGGATTCAATAGTGTATAAGATTGGCTTTATACCCGCCGACTTGAGTAGCCACAGATCAAATAGATCACTAACTAATCAACTTATGACAGTTCGATCTATTTCAACTGTTTTTTTCATTTGTGGAATAGTTGTGACCCATAAGGATCTAGTGAACTTCATGGACTGCATATGCTTATCTAGTCATCAATCAATCTTGGCCTGGGATTCCCACTAAAAGAATTAACGTTGAAGTTTAATTAGCCATTAAGCACCTTAATCTAAACTATAACCAACGTTGCGTAGAAAAAACTGAGCCAAGGTACATTTAAGCTGTTCAATAATTTTAAATAGTTCATGGGTATATTACTAGTAAATAAGTGAACTTCGAAATTTCATCTCTGTCTCCACAATATGCTTGCGAAGATGGACTTGAGTAAAGGTGTGTCCGGGAATTAATTTGTGATGCGAATAAATCACGGGAATAATTTCTCAATGAATTATGGAAACAGTTCGTAATACTTTTATAAGCCTTTAGTGATAGTCAAAAGCGCGATTGATATACGAGCATTAATTGCTATATAAAAAATGACCTCGACTATTATGAATGTGTGAAGGAATATAAAATACCCATATCAACAAAGAGTATTACCATGAAAACAATATTAATCGCGATATTATAGTGGGATATATCGTACTTATATCAGTACCACCCATCTAAAGTTTTTACATACCTACGGACCATGATGTCCGAAAAACGTCATTTGACTTTGAATTTGCTCCGAAATAGTCCGCATAAAAAAGAAAATTTATAAAACAAATAAATGGTGCTTCAATAATGCACCTCACGAACCTTTTTCCTCTGTTCAGTAAATAACGGTCTTCAATGGAGCAATTCTTTATGGAAAAAAAGGTCACTTGTCTAGGTCCGGTGTCCTTATCATAAGTTTGAGAGATCTGCATCTTATACTTATGTATGTGTAACCCCTTAATCTAGAACCGTTTGGCCTTCCAACCCCGCGTAAACAGCCCTACTCCTGATCATTGTCCCTTGCTCAAAGGTATCTCCACAAAAAAAAAAAGGATTTCTTGAAACAAGCAAGGGCCGGGAGACAAAACCTAACCGAAGTCTGTTGGGGAAAATTACCAAAAAAGTCCTAAACCTATTGCAATTGTGTCAATTCGGTCCTAAACCTCTTTTTTTTTTGGCGGTTCAATCTTAAACCTTTTGCAATTGTGTCAATTCAGTCCATTCGGTGAATTTTGGCCGGACAGCGTTGACATGGATGCCGGCCAAATTTGAATAAAAAAATATAAAATATAAAAAAATGCAAAAAATTTTAAAAAAAAATTTATAATATTAGATCGCCGGTCGACCAGCGTCCATGTCAGTGCCGACCGGCCAAAATTCACCAAATGGACTGAATTGGCACAATTGCAAAAGGTTTAAGATTGAATTGGCAAAAAAAAAGTTTATGACTGAATTGGCACAATTGCAATAGGTTTAGGAATTTTTTGATAATTTTCCCAAGTCTATTGTGTTAGGGTCGGGGTAGGCAAGAATTCATGATTGGTAAATTGATTCGCTCCGTAAACAAGTAGAAAAAGGCATAGTTGACGAAGAGATTTAATATGGAAAAATTACCAAAAAAGTGATAAACATTTTCTAATTGTGTAAATTTAGTCTTAAATCATTTTTTTCTATCTATTTATTTCTAAACCTATAGCCGAAAATCATTGATGTGGACGTCGGTCATCCTACTTGGCACGGCCAGCGTTGACGTTGACAAGTTTTAATAATTTTTTGACTTTTTATAACTTACTATAATCTTTTTTTTTTTTCTTTACTTTTCTTTTTTTCCTTGTACTTAGAGGCAGCGAGGGCGAGGGCTGCGGCGCCCTCATCCGCCCTAAGCCAGGAAAAAGAGAAAAGGTAAAGAAAAGGAAAGAAACAAAATATAAGAAAATTCATAATATTATTAAAATTTGTTCCCATTAGCACCGGCCATGTCACATAGAATGGCGGCATCCACATCAGTGTTTTTCGGCTAAAATTGATCGGATTGACTCAATTGACAAAATATAAAAAGATTTATGACTATTTAGCAACAAAAAAAAAAGGTTCAAAATTGAATTAACACAATTACAATAGATTTAGGGCTTTTTTGATAATTTTCTCCATTGAGTATTTAACTGTCCTACATTTATTCAAATATACATAAATAAGAACTCTAAACTTTCCAAAAAGCTACTCTTTTTGCTTCTCGATAAGAAGGATATGATGGCCAAGGAATGACAATGACTCACCCTGGCACTAATTACTTGGATGTATAAAAAATCACCCTTATTAAGCACCTCTCTAGTTGAAGCTCTGGACTAAAAATATTGGACACCTCCACTTGATGCCGATGCCCAATGTCTGATTACTTTTCATATAATAAATGATTTAAACAAAAGATTGTTGATTAAACAATAATAAAGAAGGATTAAGATACAACCTGCATCAAAAAGTTCCTAACCCAAAAAAAGAAAACCACGCAGGTCATATGTAGTCCTTTTCAAGTTATTATAATCAACATCATTGCCACAATTCAACTATCCAAACTCATAATACTGGTCCATCCACTATGATTTATCGTATGGTCTTAGCCAAGCCAATGGTACGGGAACACCCAAAATCTCCACCTTTTGCCAGCTACTGCTTCATCTTCATTACATGATAATATTCCAGACTTATGACAAAAGAATCTCGCGTATTCATATAAGAAGCGATAAGGAGTTTCCCCTTAAGTAGCCAATTCAGTTTCAAATGAGGAAAAAAGTCATAAACCTATCGCAGTTTTGCCAATTCAGTTCAAAACCTTATAATTTTGCCAAGTCCTAACCATTTTCACGTTTTGCCAATTGAGTTCACTTGATAAATTTTTGTCGGAAATTGCTGACATGGATTGTTCTACTTGGCACAGCCGATGCCGACGTGGATAATTTCTAATAACATTTTAATATTTTTAAAATGCTATTTTTTCCTTTTCTTCTATTTTCCTTTTATTTTTCTTCTTCTTCTTCTTCTTCTTCTTCTTCTTCTTTCTTTTTCCTTTTTTCCTTCCCTTCTTCCCTCCACCAACCATCGATGAGACACCCGGGCCCGACTTGGCCGGCGAGGGCCGCTCTCACTGGATCGAGTGAGGGTTACCCTTACCTCGGTGAGGGTCGAGCGAGGGCGGCCCTCGCCCGAGGCCGGCGAGTGCGGAAGGGAAGAAAAACAGAAAAAGAAAAAAAGAAAAACAAGTAAATGAAAATGAAGAAAAGAAAAGGAAAATGAAAAAAGTTAAAAATATAATTAAAATTATCCATATCAACGCAAATCGTGTCACGTAGTATGAGGAGCGTCCACGCCAACGATTTCTAGCTAAAATTCGCCAGATTGACTCAATTGATAAAATTAAAAAGAAACTAAATTGGCAACATTGTGATAGATTTAAGATTTTTTGGATAATTTTCTCATTTCAAATTTATCGAATTTTTCTCGTTTTATATGAATGACCAATGCGCTGGAAATTAAACTACCTCGTGTTAAGTACTTAACTAGTAGACAATTACACAAATAATCAATGAGAGAGCACTTCATATGGAGGGAACACTACGTCCTTGGCTTGTCCCGTTGCTAAGGTTATGGAATATAGAAATCCAGGCTAGGGTTAGATTCTATTCACCCTTTTGAATATGCTTGTGGTAGTGGGGCATCATGGAATATTTTATTGTGAGTCTTCTACTAGGGATATAGAATGTGATGGCTTTACAATGAGTTGTATGCGACTTTGCTACTTCATTCTCAAAGGAAGGGAAAACAGGTGGTTGAATATAAAGACATAAGAAAAAGCTGAAGGCCCAGGAAAACAATTATTCATTCAGATACGTAAGACTTAGCAATAATTTAATTTCCTATTTGAGATTTCATTGTGTTAGTTTATCTTTTTTCCTAATTCAAATTCGGAATCTCATAGGATTTTTAGATATAAATATGGGTGTTTACTCTCTTGTAAGAAATTGCGATTAGTGTTATCTTTATTTCCACTGCATCAACATCGAACTAATAGTCATACATGAGAATTCCGTACATTGATCAACAATGCAAAATTTGTAATCTAGAAAATTACAAGCATGATTGCAAAAAGTTTCCATCTATCATATACGAAGAAAAATATAACCTTAAAAAGAGGGTTGCAAGAAGAGGATTTCCCAAATGGCTAACTTCGAAAATATTAATCCCGTCCAAACATGCTTAATTTTGAATTTTTTTCGTAAGATCACATGTATTAGTTCTGGTATGATCTCGCACTTAAAAGCTCCAGAAATTCTTCACTCGCTTTGATGTGCCTTTGACATGTACTCACTCACTTCCAAATAATATACATTTTCTTGACATGGTTATCTCGATCGATATCATTAACTTCTTGATATGTGATTCCCACTATAGTTATTATACGCATAAAGGGGAAAATCAAATCATAGTCACTATATAAAAGGAAAGTTTTCGAAAGAGCTTACTTTAACTTTGGAAAACAAAAAATATAAATCTATAATTGACAAATTAAGAATAAAAAGCATCATACACAATTCAAAATCAAAAGATAACGAGGAAGGAAACATCTGAGGAAGACATATATATACACAATGAAATTAACCGAGTCATATGTGTATGTACACGGCCTAATTTGTGGTTAAAAGGACTATGAAGTTCTTTCATATCGAAGCATGCAAACAGATTTATATATTTGTATAGTTAGTGAGTGGAATGTATGATGTTCATGATTTGCGGTCTACAGCCAAAGGCACGATTGCGGAAAGTTTCCTTCAACCAGAGACTGAGAAAAATATAGCCCTGAAAAGAAAGGTGCAACACGAGAACTTTCCAAGTTTTAACCCATTATAATACTAATCACGTCCACTCACACTTAATTTTAGAGTTAATACCATAAAAGCCCAAAACTGATACACCCGCAATAAAATTATTCCAAATTAATTTTTTGGCCACTAAAAACCTCAAACTGATATATCTATGATAAATATAACCCAAATTAACTTTTTAACCTCCAAAAATCCCAAACCGACAGACTTGTGACAAATTTACTTTTCGTTAGTTTTCTTAAAGTTGGATTAATACCACGGAATTTGTACACATGTGATAAACAGATGCTAAAAAGGCCAAACCAGTAGACATGTCAACTACTACGTGACATCAAACTCGGCAATTTGATAGTAAGATCTAACGAAAATTAATGGAGGTAGGTATACCGGTTTTGGATTTTTTGTAGTTAAAAAATTAGTTTGGAGTGAGTTTATCACATGTGTATCAATTTGGGGTTTCTAGTTGTATTAACCCCTTAATTTCATAATTTCTATGAGAAAATCACATGTATTAGGCTCCGTTTGTTTTATGAAAAATATTTTTTTGGAAAACATTTTCCTTAATTTTCGGTGTTTGGGGGTGGAAAATGAGTGGTCAACGGTAAATATTTTCTGGTCAACAGAAAAAACCTTCTAAAGTTATGGAAATGATTTCCTCATTTTGAGAAGAGGAAAACATTTTCCTCATATTTTGTTCCTCCTTTCTTTCGCACTTCTTTTCTTTAAATTTATTTTTTAAAATTTTGATTTAAAACGTTTTACAAATTCAAAAAAATTTATTTTTTCTTTTATTTTTTTTATTTTTTTCTTCTTTTCTGCTTCTATTTTCTCCATCTTCCTTCTTCCTCCTTCCTCCCTTCCTCCGCCTCCTTCCTCAACCTACTTTGCTCCTTCCTCCACCAATGATGGACCTCGGCGACGACGGCCTCGAGGGAGGCCAAGCTCGCTAGACCCGGTTCTGCCGTGGCACGACCTCGAGCAAGAGAGGTAGGTGAACCGTCACCGGCCCCATTCGAGGCCAGGCCAGGAGTCACCGGCTTTGCGCAAGGCCAGGCAAAAGTGTCGCCGGCCTTGCGTTAGGCCGTGCCAAGTGTCGCCGGCCTCACACGAGGCCGGACGAGTCGTCGTTGACCCCAATCGAGGCCGGGGCAAGAGTCGCCGACCTCTCGCGAGGCTAGGCTAAGCGAGCCATCGCCGGCCCCGATCAAGGCTAGGCCTCGCTAGATCCGGCAAGGCCGGGCGAACCGTCACCGGCCTCGCCTACAACCGATTCTTGGCACGACTATGGCCGGCGACCGGCAGGAAATAGTAATTGAAAAAAGAGAAAAACATTAAAAAAAAAAAGATAAATAATTAAAAATATTAAAAATTCAATTTTAAAAATTTTAAAAAAAAAGGAAAAACAAAAAATTATTGAATGAAATGCATGGAGGAATTTTCCATACCAAACAATAGAAAAAATTTTCTTAGTCTTTTTTAATATTTCAACCAAACACCGGAAAATATAATCATTTTATTGGAAATTAACTTCCCGGAAAACATTTTCCAGAATTGACTCATTTTTCGTGAAACAAACGGAGCCTTAGTGTCGATAGGATCGCGCACAGAAAGCTCCTAAAATTCTTTACTCACTATGATGTACCTTTGAAATGTGCTCCCTCACTTCTTCCGAATAATATACATTTTCTTGACATGGTTATCCGATCAGATATCAATATCGTGATCCGTGATTCCCACTATAGTGATCCAGGGAAACTAGAGAGAAGTGCAGATACAACCTCCATCAGATAAGCAGATTGCTAAAGCAACATGAGCAGGTGATACATGAGGCACACATAAATCCTTAATGATTGCTAATTTTTAAACTCAAAAACACATTATGTATAGCAATAATAACCCTAGTGGTGACACCATGCTAGAGCCCATTTTAATATGGTGCCTTTGACCCATCAACCCACTTCTTCTTCTTCCTGATTATTATAAAGAAAATGTCGTGTCCCCTAATTTGTGTGTGATTATCCTAATAAGATTGCATTAATTACTGACTTTTTAATAAAATTTTCTTAATGACAGATTTATAGCGGTACCCACTTATACTTGTTGCCGAACACCAATAGAGGAAAGGGCAAGTGCAATAAGGAGCTGATACGTAATTGAATGAGTACTACCTCCAACTCAGGCTTGCATTCGGCATCTTGTGAGTTTGTGACGGGGGAAAATGTCAAAAAAATCCTAAATTTATAGCATTGGTGCCAATTCAGTCTTAAACCTTTTATTGATGTCAATTTAATCGTAAACCTTTTGTATTTGTGTCAATTAAATTCATCCGATCAATTTTAGCCGATACTTGTTGACGTGGACGCCAGCCGTTTCATATGGCATGGTCGATTCTGACGTGAAAATTTTTAAATATTTTTATATAATTTTTATCATTTTTTTTTCTTTTTTCCCTTTTTCTTCTTTCTTTTCTCCTTCCCTCTTCTGCAAGCCACTGCACGACCACAAGCCGCACGCCTCGACGGCCGGTCTCGCCGGCCAAGGGTGAGCATCAGCGGGAGAAGGACTTCTTCTTCACGCGAACCTAAGAGGGTGCGAAGAAGATCTTCTGCTTGGAAAGATCTACAACATGCCAACCCTTCCCCCCCTCCGATTTTGGTGTCATTCGACGAAACGGAGTTTCATTTTGGCAAGGCTCGCCCAAGCCAAATCTGGCGACGCCGACCCTTGCCCAAGCTAAGGTAGCCTCGACCAGCGCACATGGGCCTCGGTGCTCGCCAAAGGCTAGCCCTCGGGTAGGCAAGGCTCGATGAAGCCATCTCTTTCGGCCTGCAGCTAGGCGGTGGTCGACTACCTGCAACGCAAAAGAGGAAAGTAGAAAAGAAAGAAGAAGAAAGGGAAAAAAAATAAACTATAAAACTTACTAAGAATGTCAAAACATTATAAAAATATTTAAAAATGCCCATATTTGCGCCCACCTGCAATGCAGAAGAGGAAAGTAGACAAGAAAGAAGAAGAAAGGAAAAGATAGAAAAAATAAATTATAAAAATTATTAAAAATGTCAAAACATTATAAAAATATTTTAAAAAATGCCCATGTCGGTGCGGCTATGCCACGTGTGACGACCGACGTCCACTTCAGCGATTTTTGGCTAAAATTGACCGGATGGACTTAATTGGCACAAATGCAAAAAAATTAGGACTAAATTGGCACCAATAAAAGATTTAGGAATAAATTGTCATAAATACAATAAGTTTATGACTTTTTTTACACATTTCCTGATTTGTGACATTTTAGGTCTCAAGGGTTATATATAAGGAAAATGTTATGGATAGTTCCTAAATTTTGGCTCAATTTACAACGTTACTTTTAAATTTTTAATTTGTTCAATGTGGTCCTTGAATTAATCCTAAATATTCAATCTAGTCCTTAAACTTTATTTGTTTAATCTAATCTCTCAACCGTCAATTTCAAAGTCAAATCATTCATTCAATACTATTGACACTTTTCAGTGCTATCTTTTTAATACTAATTACCATTTTGGTCGTTATAAATAATATTATAATTCCATTTAAGTTTGTTTCAATTTATGATCTCTATCATACTAAAAAGTATAATCTCATTTAGAGTTATATTGAATTCAAATTCCTTTTTTTTTCAGAGAATTAAAAGTTTTCATAAAAGTATTAATAACTATATCAATTATCTATAGATTACCCCCACTTATATTGACCTAAATCTTGGTCCTAACTTTTTAGATAGATAAAATATTCAAGTTTTTTGTTTGGCGTTTTCATAATTTAATTTAATTAATTATGTAAGTTAGGAAATTTAAATAGTAGGAATATCATTACAACTCTAAATGATATTCTACTTTTACTATTATAGAGATCGTGAGTTAAAATAAACTTAAAATAGAACTCTCACAATACTTATAAACACAAAAAAAAGGTACAAAAAAGTAATAAAAAGATAGTCATATTATTTTTGTTAATATAGGAAATGGACTAAATTAAACAAATTGAAAGTTTAGATATTAAATTGAATATTTATGAATAGTTTGACCACATTGGACGAATTAATTATTTAAGGATGACATTGCAGATTTTGCGAAAATTTAGAGACTATTTAAGTCATTCTCCCTTGTACATATACAAACAAAGCTCCAAGAAGACCCCTCGAATTTTGGAATACTACTCTAACAATAGCATAAATTATGTCGAATTCATTAAAATACACTAGTGTGATTTTAATGTTTTCTTGATCACTTTTTCTAAAATTATGAAGTTGAGTTAGTGGTTAATGAACTGAATCTTGTGTCGATTAGATGCGACCAAAAAAAAAAAAAGATGTGCAACACAGGTCTAACTTGTTATGCCACTTAGTGTCACTTGTGTGATGATGATGTACACCTTATGATTTCTTTCAAATTTATATCATTTTGCATGTCCTTCACTCATGCCATATTCGATTCGTATGTCATACTGCATTCCTTTCACACATGTCTTATTTGAAATGCCGCGACAATTTTCTTGTTATTCATTCATGCCATAGTTGATTTTCACGTTATTACGCATGTCAGCTTCTCAAATTATTTTGAATGTCATTCAAACATGTTGAGTTTGATCATCTTGCATGTCATTCAAGTATGTTATATTTGATTACCATGGGATATGTGCATATTCCATTAGAAATTCACATCACATTGAAATGTCACGCTCAATCATTGCATATTTGATCGCTCATCACATTCACCATTTCTAAGTCATATCCGAGTGCTTCATATTCGATTTTGATTCCACTCATGTCATATTCGATATCTCTTTTTGCGTCGTGAATCATGCATCACATATTTCAAAATATACGGACACACAATGGAGTTGCCCGTTATACAGGATGATGTGATCTTTTTCTCCGATTGCAAATCGGCCCAAAAATTCTATTTTCAAAAGGAAAATTCACAATAAATACAAATTATTGCTTAATCAAAGAGTTGTGGTATCTTAGCCGTTCCCTCGCATAATCAAACTCACAAACCTTATAACCTTTGATTAACATGTATAGACCAATCATTTTATACATGTCATTGTCACCTATATGGCTATATCAGCTTAGATATTCTGGGTGTCCAGTCAACTGAGATTAGAAATTTCAAGCTTAACATGGTCGTTAAAATTTCATACAATCACATCCAGTGGACTAATTGTTAATTTTTTTTTCTCTATATTTTTTGGCCATCATACAAGCGTATGTATGATGTGATGTATTTTTTTAAAATGACAAATAATAGGATTGACCATGCTTACAATAACCTAGGGCATTCATAAATCCAATTTGAAACAAGATAACACAAACAATTGACGATATGCCCCTACTGGATGATATATTTCAAATTTTCCTCCTTGCTTGGACCATATGGGGATAAGTACACCATTAGTGCCATAACTTGTGTACGGCGTTCACTTAAATACCATAACTTTCAAAACGTTTACTTGAATACCATAACTTTCAAAATTAATTTATTTGAATGTCACGTCGGAGCAAAATCGTTCACTTAAGTGCCACAATAACTTTTTTGACGTACCACGTTAGCTTTTCTGGCATCCGCGTCAATATGACATTCAAGTAAACGATTTTTGAAAATTATGACATTTGAGTGAACATTTTGAAAGTTATAACATTTAAATGAGTGCCGTACAAAAGTCATAACATTTTTTATGTAGTTTTCCCGGAACATATGATTCATCTGGTTCCAGGAAGCAATTCAACTCGCAACCTGAGAATCCCCAAAATTTTGGGAAATTAAGGAATGGGGTGGGTTGTCTCATTGGATGTCCTTTTGTGCATCACGCCTCACTCCCCAAAACAGCAGATGCAAATGCGCTTTTCACTGCTCGTCCTGGAGAGGTGAATTGAAACCCCTTTTCTGAATCTTCGATGTGGGGTATCCTCCGGAAGAGAGATGATTGGTCGGTCCCCCTCAGATTCTACCAATTCTAGGGCATAAAAATTCGATCTTTGGTCCCTCGCGGCGTTCCAATTTCTTCCCGAGTTTTTATCCCCAAAGCAAGACGCCCCCTTCTCTCTGTTCTCCACATCTCTTTTTCCCTTCCCCTTAGCTCTCGCCCTCAGCGCGCGGCGTCCTCCCCCTGATTGACGGCGATTGGAAATGCGGACCGACTTTTGATGTGGATTCTCGGCTTCTCTTTCCGGGTATTCTTCGAATTATCTGCTTTCGATTCGTTGGTTTCGCTTTGCTTTTATGTCGTGCAATTCGTTTCGGGTTATGGGTTTGTGGGGGGTATTTGTCTGGTTCCGCGAATCTGTGCTTATGGAGGAGATGGGGGCATTCTAGGGTTTTGCGGGATCGGGTGTTTTTGGTTTGGCTGTGGAGAAAATGGAAGTAAACGGAAAGAAGAAGGAAGGGCATAAACGATAGTATTAATGCTATTGTTAGTTTTGAGTATCTGAGATGAATAGATCTTAGCGGATTAGTGCAAAAATCTTACCTTGGATATTGATTTTCTTCCTAGGTATCTGGTTTTTCTTGGTGCATGTGAGATTAGAAGTTTTTCAGTTGCGATTTCAAACTCAATAGTACAGTATGAAGAAGTTTCTTGGATAGTGTCGGGTATTCCTTAAGCGAATCATGTACGTCAAACCACGATCTTGTTTAGTTTACCTATTATGGGATCGAGAGTCAGATGCAGGATGAAATTCTTTCTCTTGAACTTCTGTTTTTCCTGAATCAAACTGAAGGTCATGCAAATGAACCTTTTCGTTTGTTAGTCGTCGTGAGAAATGAAGTTGTGTTGTATTTGTAAGACTTGATTTCTGTTTCCAGGGCTGTGGTGATCTCAGGATGACGTGTGCTGCTGGATATTCACTGAATCTGATGGATAACCTCTTTCGATATCTTGTGGTTGGATTCTTGTGGATTCCATTCATGACAGTACTTGTGAGGGGTCTCTGTGGTTTTGTGGACTGACGGATCGCTGCTTGAATAATTGCGTATTTGCTTTGACTTGTTTCGTGAGCATGTTAGGGAGATCTTTGCTCTAACTGTTGATCTAGAAGCACAAGCTGGAAGGAAATCAGAAAGCAAAAATTGTCGGAGCTGCTCTTTTAACGGTACTGTCAATGGAGAGTCATCGACCATCGACATTGTTGTCCATGGACTCTGGCTTTTTGTCGCACGATGAATTGGAGAGAGAGATAGATGGATCGATCATCCATGGAGGACCACCTGATATCAATCTCCCTTTGTCAACAAGGCCTAGTCCACTTCCTCTGGCTTGGAACGACCCCTGTGATATTTTAGATGTTGGTTTGGGACCCCAAATTTATGAAACAGAGATGACTGTTAATATCCCTAAGGTGGGGCGTAAGAGCAACAAGCGCCTTGATAGTGTGTGGGGCGCCTGGTGTTTCTTTAGTTTCTACTTCAGGCCTGTATTGAATGAAAAATCAAAATCCAAAATAGTTCAGGACCGTAATGGTGTGTCAGGCTTCGAGAAATCGGACTTGCAGCTTGATGCTTTCTTGGTTCAGCACGACATGGAAAACATTTACATGTGGGTTTTCAAGGAAAGGCCTGAAAATGCTCTCGGGAAGATGCAGTTGAGAAGTTACATGAATGGGCATAGTCGGCAAGGGGAGCGTCCATTTCCCTTTAGTGTGGATAGGGGTTTCGTACGTTCTCACAGGATGCAGAGGAAGCATTACCGTGGCCTCTCCAATCCCCAGTGTGTTCATGGGATTGAAATTGTACGGACACCCAATCTTGCGGGTCTTGACGAGCAAGAGCGGAAGAGGTGGATGGAATTGACTGGCCGAGATGTAAACTTCTCCATCCCTATGGAAGCCAGTGACTTCAGTTCCTGGAGAAATCTTTCAAGCACTGAGTTTGAGCTTGAGCGGCCGCTCCCTCCATCAAAGAGCAACACAAATCACCAACCTAGGAAGTTGCTCAATGGCTGTGGTTTAAATCTGTCTACCCCTCCATCAGACCACAGCATTGGTGACGTAGTGGATATGTCACCTGTTGGGAACAAAAGGAAGAAAGACTTTTTTCAAAATGGAAATAGCGAGGAGTTAAATTTGTCAAATGGTTCTCATTCCGACAGAGGTTTGGATCTGAAAATTCCCTCAGTAGAGCCTTCATGGTATAATGAGTTTACTGGGGTCATGAAGAATGTTTGTGGCCCTGCTACAGCAGCAAAAACGATATACGAAGACGACGAGGGGTTTCTGATCATTGTCAGCTTGCCTTTTGTAGATCTTCAGAGGGTAAAAGTTACATGGAAGAACACTAATTCCCATGGGATAGTGAAGATATCCTGTGTTAGTACAGCTTGCATACCATTTATTTCAAGACAAAACAGGACCTTCAAGCTAACAGATCCAACGCCGGAGCACTGCCCTCCAGGGGATTTCATTAGAGAGATTTCCCTACCAGCCCTCATTCCAGAAGATGCTAAGTTGGAAGCATATTGTGACGAGACAGGAACAGTGCTTGAGATTATCGTGCCCAAGCATCATGCAGGACCTGAAGAGCATGAGGTTCGTGTATGCTTCAACCCCTCTTCTTGGAGTGATTGAGCATTGGTCGGCTGAGGGGAGGGGATTAATTTATGTGGGGTTTGGTATTGTTGTGGTTAATGCTTCGTTGTTAACCTAGTTAATGTCATAAAAGACATGGATTGGAATTTGTAATCTCTGAATAATATGCATGTGCTTGTACTTTAATTACTATTGATTCTGAATTTTCCATAGCTTTATGCATTCTTTTAGGTGAATCCTCTGTTGAGAAGGTGATGAGGCAAAGTAATTTCAAAACTTTCGCTTAAAACAGCTCTGAGGTTAGGATCTTTGACCTAGGCCTGTCAAAAAAGCCCGACCCGACCAGAAAATTTAGGGTATTTGAGGGTCGGGCGTTAGTCTTCTTCGGTTAAGGGTCAAGTGTAGGGTATTTTGACAATTCGGTTCGGGCCAGAGTGGGTTCGAATTCGTTTGGCCTTTGTTTTTTTTTTAATCTCCCAGATTGAAAAGTACGAGGCCTAAATATAACATCCACTGATTGCAACCCTCTCTCTCCAATTTGAGAAGTACGAGCTTTAACCCTAACCTCTGCTATCGACACCTCAAGCTCTCCGGTTTGATGTTTTCAACAAGCAAGGAAAAAAAAAACACTGCAACTCGAAACCCGAATTTGTCCGACCCGAAGATTTGAGACATACAATTGGAGTATCGGGTCAGGTCAAGCGCAGTTTTATTTAGATTCGGGTTGGGCTGGGTATCATGATACTTGACCCGACCCTTGACATCCCTACTTTGACCTATCTATCAATGGATTTTTATTTTACAAGAAACTACATTGAGACTAGTGGTGAGTGGTTTTAGAGTTGTTTCAGGTTCCAACTAGAATTTATTTGTCGAAATCAGTTTTTCAATTTTTGGAACCCGAATATCGTAGAACCCATCGATTCTATTATCCGATTTTCGGTTCCACTCTAGAACCATGTTCATCCATCAAATAAACCAATTATCGACGAGTGGAGGAGAAAATCGCATTTTGTCAGCTCACTTCTTTTCTAGATTTGTCTATCAACTAGGGGTGAGCATGTTTAAAGGTAGAACCTGGAACTTGGTACCGAACCAATGGGAAAACCGTCCGATTCCATGTTTCAATGTATGTGGGGTAGGTTCTAAGTTCTAAAAATTAGGGAACCTATTCAGCCAAGTAGGTTCTAGTTCTAGGTAGGTGGAACCTGTAATATAACCTCTAACAAGTTTTGTTTTTTTCTTTATATATCTTTTCGCCAAATCCTACGATATTCTATGACGTTCAATGATGATAATGAGTGTGTAATCTGGAACATTAGTTTGAACTTTCATTTTCGGCGATATTTATGACCAAAATCTTTATTTTGTTAATTTTTCATATTTATTCATGGGTTTAAATATGAGCTATGATCAGCAAATTGTAACAGCAAATAGTAGCAATTAAAGGTGATGATTCATTGTAATCGTTCAATTAGGAATACTTTTTGAATCAGTAAAGACTTTGGAACCAACAATGTAAGTTGTGAAAGGTAAGTTCTAGGTTCTAAGGTATGTAGGTAGGTTCCAGATTTTAGAAAATGAGAAATCTGTTCCAATGGATAGATTCCAGGTGAAACCCGTACGGAAATTGAAACCTCTCACCCATGTTATCAACGATCTTAGAAACCAAGAGGAAATCGTTCCTCGCTCAAGAGACAAAAGAAGAAATTTCATGCGTACTTGCTTATACATGCCGATTGAATTGAAAAATTGAATGTAGGAATACCCCTGAAAAAAGGGTAGAATTTGTCTTAATTCAAAGGTTGCCCTAAAACTCTCCCAGGCATACCCAACTAGACGGAACTCGTGCCTGTGCAGATTGTTGTACGATTTAAGTAAATTATGATATTATAAACATTTAAGCGTATAGAAAACTTCACATATATAACATTCCAATGTTAACATGACAATAATTAGTTTGAGCAATTATTTAGTAAAACAGTTAACGTGATTTTTAGTAATCATTTCGCTTCCTACTTACTATTTCTTAAACGCATGTAATTTATGTATTCTTATTTCAGCAAATATACTTGTAAACTAATTTAAAACAGCGTGTTAATATTAAAGTAGAAAGTATCTAAAATTGGGAACTGGACCACTGGTCCAGTTGGTCCGATTTGCTCACCTCTAAGAAGGACAGAGGTATTAAATAGGGAAAGTGTCAAAAAAGTCTCAAACTTGTTGCATTGAGGCCAATTTAATTATAAACCTTTAAATGAACCAATTTAGTCCTAAACCCGTTATATTTGTACCGATTTAATTCATCCGGTCAATTTCGGTCATAAATCGCTAACATAGACGCTAGCTATCCTACGAGGCGTAACCGATGCTACATAGACAAATTTCACAATTTTCTTATTTATATCTTCATTTTGACCGACAAGGGCCTCCAAGCCCTCACCAGATCTTGCAAGGGCGTTTCTCACTCGATTCGGCGAGAGTCAAACCCTCACTACCTTTGGCAAGGACCGCCCTTGCCCAGGCGGGCAACCCTCATTGGCAAAAATGAAAAATGGAAAAAAAATTCAGAAAAAATTTAAAAATTATCCATGTTAGCGATGGTCGTAACACATAGGATGGATGACGTCCATTTCAGTGATTTCCGACCAAAATTGACCGAAAGAATTGAATTGACACAAATGCAAAAGATTTAAGATTGAATCGACACCAATGCTATAAATTTACGACTTTTTTATACTTTCTCCGAATAAATAGGTAGAAATATGAGTGAATAGTGCGAATAAACTACTCCAAGCGATTGCAATGATCCATTCCTTGTAAATTGAAGTTGTATTTGTATATGTCATTCTCATAGGCAACCCTTAAGAACGAGATTTACTTATTTATTTATTCGTATGAACATACTGGAGCATTCTTGTACTTTCGGGTCCCGATTCGCGAATTGGAATTGCGCCTTATGTAATGTTCAGTGCTTGGGAACATGTATGTTCTGCATGGATCGATCAAGATCGTCAAAAGTTAGAGGTTACTTTACGTGGTACAGATATCCCCTGCCCTTTAACAAATGAAAATACCCTTGTTTTGTGGAGGAGTTTACACAAAACCACATCCTATCGTAGACCCCTCCGCATCTCTCTCCCTTAATTCACCTCAGCCATGTCACACCTCCTATCGCCTAGGAAGCATCGACCCTCGACGCCTTCGTGTTGTGTTTGACACTCTCCGACATATTTAGACATGCGATAGACACGTGGTCGGGCGCTCTAGACACGACAGTGATACGTGAGTCCAACATCCCAACAAGTCATTTCGACAAGTATAGGGTCAATTTTAAGCATTTTTTTATAAATTAGAGGTTAAAATATAAATTTTTGAAAAATATATATTTAATCATATACCCAATCACCCCAAAATTAATATATCTAGCTAGCGAAAAACAAAATCTAACCGTGAGTCATTAATAAAAGAAGAAGAAAAAGAAGAAAATTACCGTTGATATTTTATATGAATATGATAACATGTCAGGATTATCTAATTTTTTAAAAATGACATGTCGAACTATCATCTTATATCACTATATCGGTATGGTACTACTTAGCCTGTTGCTACTCGGACTATGCCGCCATAGTCTCCTCGTAATCATCACCTGTCACCCGTGGTTGTCCCCCACCATCAACGACGGTGACCCTTCTCCCTTGTGCCTCCACTCCTCTGTCCATGAAGACTGAGGTCTTCGAGCCTCAAATCCGAGGTTGTCGTCGAGCGGTGGAGGAACGATCGAGCCCGAAGGTAGAGAAGAGAGGGGGAAGCAGATAATGTGTGTTGTGCATGTGCATGGGCAACGTATTGATAGGGGGAGAGATCCAATGGGAAAAGATGGAAAAGGATTAAAAAAAAAAAAAGTGGTATAAGAAAAGGAAGAACAAAGAAAATACAGCAAATTCAAAACGTTACATGTAAATTCTACAAATTCAGAGGCTTTTTGCCTATTCGATTTGTTGCCCTGGTCGTTGGCGATGATCTTGACCCGGTCATGTTGAAAGATGCCGACGCACGAGTACGTCATCCCCAGGTCGATGCCGATCGCCGGCCCCTCCCCTTTTCCAGCCATCGATTCCTTCTCTCTAAGAAAAATTGGTGCGAAAGCAGCAACGTGACTGACGGATCGCCGGTGATGTTAGTGAAGAAGACCGTTTCACAGTAAAGAACGTTTGTGCTGTTGGGAGAGGGGGCGAGAGAGGTTTTATAAGACTTGCAAGGGAAGCACGAACATTCGAGAATGTTCGGATGGTGGAGCGGTGGCCGTTGGATCTGAGATACGCGGACGGCGAAGGATAGGTCCGATCGAGCGTCTGCTCTTCTTTCATTCTTTTTAATCCAACACCTAAATTTTGATTTTCCTTTTTTAAATCATTTATAAAAAAAATCAGGAATTAAATTTTAGTTCCTACAAAAAAAAATACTCTAAGGCGGTTTCCATTTGATTTTAGCATGCATTGCATTGTATTTTTTTATTAAACTTTGGAAAATCAAAGGCGCATTATGAATATATATATATATATATCAAGAACAGAACAGTGATTTTTTAGGGCGTGAATTGAGAAGAGAATAAAAGAAAAAAGACCTAAAAAATGTACATGATCAATCAAACAGGGATTCGGTCAGAAAAGGATAACATATCTTCAGCAAAAAGAAAATAAAAAGAAAATAAAAGGAAACAAGATCTAATCTCTTTTCTTCGGAACCCAAACCATTCTCGCCTACAAAAGGGGGCATTAATTCAAGTCTTGGTGAAGTTCAAATTAGGAAAGTGCAATTCTTGCGAGATGAGGTAAATATTTTTCTTTCCTAATCCGCAACTTACCATATAATCGAAAAAATCTGGAATATTCGATTAGGTAAAGATTTGAATTCAATCGTTAGCCCGCAAGATTAACAATTAAAGATTAGATTTAGATATCGCGAAATACTCAAATTGATTGATATATATCCCCTTTCTTGTTTTGATTTGAATTGATTGATTGCATATCTATTTCTGAAATATATTCGTCGCATAATGTAATATTTCAAGAATTCTAAAAGATTTAAATTCATTAATCGCCTTGTCAAGATAAAAATTGCATCTTTTAAAATTAGCATCATGTAGATAATTACATATCTAATCCATCTTGTGAATATTTAGGTTAGATTGTATTTTCCTTTAAAATTACATCTCTAAAATGGTAATCCATGTTAGAAATACTTAATCTTTACTAAATTAGGGCAATTTAAATCCTAAAATATTTGAGAAATAAAGTATTTTGGCATAGTTTTACTTAGGAATGTAATTAAATCCGAAAATTTTAAAAAAATTATCATTCATGCCATGCATTGCATATAGTTTATGTGACATCCCGAAATTTTGACGTCCGTAAGAAAATTCAGGAATTCCAACATGGAAAATAAATTTGGATCTTTGTAGATTTAAGAGACGATAATTGGTTGTTCTGAGACGTCGATCAGAAAAAGTCAAGTTAAAATAGTAAATCGTCGAGACGTAGTATCGAGACCCTTCGCGCTTGAGCCTAGATTTGATTGAATCCTGGTTGCAAGATTTCTAAAATTGCCTTCAATTTAGTACCAGTAGTTTAATGTACCCCAAATAGGAAAATTACCAAAACACCCCTAAATATTATACACTAGAAGACAAAATAGGGAATAGTTAGATTTGAATTATTTTTGTGAGCCTCCCTAACATCCTTTCAGCCGGCCCCCCACTTTACGTCACATCTCTCTCTCTCTCCTCCCTCCCTTTCGATTGACCGTGCGATGACCCCTGCTTTTTCTTCTTCGTTTCTTCTTGGTTCTTCTTCTTCCTCTTCGATTTTCTTGGCCCGACAACCTCCCCTTCACACGATCACCACCGTTATCACCACCTACACCACCACCTTGCCGCACCGTTGCCCATCCGTGTCGTTGCCGCACTATCCATCAACCCCGTCGCCGTGTCGGGCTCGGTAGTAGCCTCCGAGCCGAAGACCCAACAGCCCTCATTTCCTCTCAACTGTCGTCCCCTCCACTAGCCATCACTTCCCTCCGTCGGTATCGGCTGCCATTGCCTCACCACCACTCGACCGGTCCCCGAGCTCGGCCACCGCCGCTGGTGCCGTTGAGGAATTCATGCTGTCGAGAAACCCCGACCGGGCAATCCCCGTTGCCCTGCAGCCACCCCTGCCCCACCTCGCTCGAGACCACTCGACCCGGCCTTGACACCGTCCCGCGCGAGTTACGCCTCCGCTGGCTACTTGCCCGTGAGTCAACTTGCGCTCCCTCCGCCGGCCACTGTCCTCGGAAGCTCGAGACCCTCCAACCGGACCCGAAACTTCAAGCTACCAAGACCCGAGTTGCCGAAGATCCTCAGCCATTGTTCCAAGCCACCATGGACAGCCACTGCCCGACCCAAGCCCATAAACCGTGAACCACGAGAACCCCTTCAGCATGCCATTGATCGATTCAACTAAATCTATTGTCATTGATCCATATATTCTCCCTCCATCATAAGGCTTCGTCCATTTGTCCCTTGGAATTTGGTTACACAATGCAGTCGTGCATGCATCCATACCCCTAATTTCGTTCATGATGCAATCAAACTTTATTTGTTGATTCGCGTAAGTTGTACATTACAATAATAATTAGTACTTCGTTCTCAAATATTGTGGACACGTATTTTCCTCAAATTTTAAAATTGCAAAATTTACTCGCTACCTCAATAATGTCACACCTCGCATCCTTGCGAGCGTGCGAACATCCCTCGAGTCCAGTCATTCACTCGCGAATAATCCCGGGAACACTTGACGAACGATGAATACGCGAGATGTAATGCGCATGCGGAAGAAAATGAATAATAAACCCGCACAATAAAACAAGAGGACTCAAAAGGCATAAACAACCACACATACTTGGTCATCACATAACATAATACTTAGTTTTCACACATAGATATAAAACACGATTACAACGGTGGGTTCGGACTAAGGTGATACATGGCATCAACAGAAGATGACACCTAATCTAGGTCAAACTCCTCAATATCTAAGATGGTACTAAAAGGTAGGTATCCAAATTGCACCTAAGGGTCGGACTCGTCATCGATAGTGTCGTCAACAAGGGGAGGGCACATAGGGCAAAGCTCATCTCATGAAAATTCTCATCATCTTCAATCTCCGACTCATCGACCTCCTCGTGCCTCGACTCCTCGAGATCTTCAGGCTCGGTTCCCTCGACCTCCACGGGCTCTATCTCGGCATCTAACTCGTGATCCGGCTCGTCGGCGTCCATAGGGTCCTCTACGGCGGCTCCCAGCTCCTCAAGTCCTCCATCAATGTCGGGATGTCCGGCCACGGGAATCTCCGATATAGGTATCGACTCCTCTACGAGCTCCACTTCTGCAGCTCCTACGACGGGAGCGTCGGGTCTCATGGGTCCGGCAGCCTCGAGTACATCGTCAGGAATGACCTCATCCCTAAGGGGTCCAAAATGTGGCTCCATCTCTATGTATCCATGACACAAAGGTAAAGGGTTTCCAATGCTCGCCTCTATCGTCCACCCATAAAGTGCTCGCTCTCCGATAGTACGTCCGATCCGGTCCTACTCGGTACTCGGTAATGACAGGCTCAAACTCCTTCAGGAGCCCAAAAATCCTCGGCATCGTAATGGGTCAAGGTCTAGGGTCTAGAAAAAAAATGGATCCCGCGACGGGATGAGATTTACATCTCGGTGAATCGAACGTAACCCTAACCTAGTCCATTAGTACCTCCGAACAATTCTAATCACATCAATCAAGGTAATGCAACCTATGTGATGAACAAGGCAATTATCATGACAAATACAATAACGGAGCATGGCATGGCACTTAAGTGTTTTAACTTCAATTCAAGTCAAACCCAATTCATAATTAAGGCAAAGCTTCATACTAAGGCACATAAGCACACAAACTTGGCCATTACAATTTCTTTCTTTCAATTGTCTCGATTTCAAATATATATACTACAATGAGATGATTCGGTCAATATAACGACTCTCGAGGCTCAAGGCCCTCGAGATGATTCGGTCGGTTATACGACTCTCGCTTGCGAGATGATTAGGTCAAATATCAACTCTCGACCCTCCAGCTCCTTCGAGATGATTCGGTCAATATAAAACTTTCGTGTCTGGACCTCGATATGATTCGGTCAATGTAGTGACTCTCGACACTCCAACTCCTCGAGATGATTCGGTCGACTACAAGACTCTCGAGCCGCAAGACCTCGTCGGGTCGGGCCGGGATCAAACACCCGCGGCGCAATACATTGGCCAATTAATTATGATATTTTTTCTCAAGACATCACTCTCCGAACAATCACACATGTTCAGTCCTTTAGCCCATTAATCCAGTCAATACAACGCATCAAGTAACTTACACAGACGGTTACACATATCCCCGGCCAAGAATATCAAGTACGACTAACACAAGTCAATTGGCCCACGTTTCCTTTGTAGAAACCGAATATTAAGTATAACAAACCATTTAATCACATTTTTCTTTTAATGGCCGAGCACCCACAATTCACTCACCAAACTACCGCTTGATTCACAATCACCAACTCGTGACCGCACACAACTAATACACATTCAAGTTGATTGGTTTATTAAGCCTCATTACGAATCAAGCAAGACATTTCGATTCCTCAAGATTCATGGTGCTCTAAATGTCCATTTCCGGCATAATCACTTTTTAATGCAAAAAATCAAGCATAACAAGCTCAAGTTCCAAACGAGGCAAGCCTACGCATATTAAGCCTCAACTCGGCTCTAGCATAACACATATAACCGACCACATTTCATCACGTAAGGACCATTGAACCAACACAATATCTCAAGCACAAGTTCGTCATATCCATCCCGCAAAAATCAGATTTTTGGCACCATCAACTCCTCCATAAAACAGCCCACCATCTCTAATTAATCCAACCCTAAACGAACCTTAGTAACCTAACGTACTAGGGAAAGGTTAGGAACAACTCACCGAAGCTCGAGCTAGCCAAAAATCAATCCAAGGAGGGCAGCAAGGCTGCGGTTCGACTTGGTCCAGCAATGGGCAGATTCGGTTCTAGGGAGAGCACGTCGAAATCAGTCAACAAAACTCACTAAATTTCATCATCAACCTTAAATACATGTTACCTCATGTCTAAACTAAGTTCAAGGAGTGTTTTACCGAAGAATGAAGTCAAGACAAGTCCCCAAACGGCCTAAAAATCTCCTCGGGTTCGGACCATATCCGGGCAACGACCTTTGTTGCTTAAAAAGGCTCTATAGGACAAACAACTTGGTGGATTTGGACGTGTAATATGTCATTGGAACGGTAAGAGAGAGAGAGCTTTCCAATGAGTAGTGGCTCACTGGATTTAGACAACGGACAACGGATATATGGCCGAAACAACAAGCGGCAACGGAGCTGGTCCGACGAGCAACTAAAGGAAAAAAGAGAAGTGAGGGAGAGAGGGATCTTGGTTGGCCAAAGGAGGCAAAATGGAGGGGGAGTGAAGTGTTCCAAAGCCTTCTTCAAGTCAAAAGAGTGTGTAAAGAGTAAGTGGGAGTTGGTTTTGAGATTTTATGACATGTGATAAACTTGATTGAATGAAAGACACTTGAAATGGCTAGTTGATGTAAATAGTGAAAGTGGTTGGAGAGGTTTCAAGTCTTGATCAACTCTTGTCATCTTTGTCTCTTACTCACAAAATCTTAAGCTTGAATGACCATTGAATGACATGAATAGTAAGAGTGGGTAGAGAGTTGTTCTTATTGTACTTTGATGGACAACTTGAGGGACAACTAGATTGCCTAAGAAAGACAAGGTTGAATAACAAGGAGATTGACTTGTAAGGGGAAATATAATATTGTCATCTTATCCAAAAAGTCAAGAGCACATGGGGAAATGATCTTCCTCATTCTCGGCCATTAGGGGTTAAGGGTAAAATCGTCGTTTCGCAATTCCCATCGAACTCGCTTGTTTCCAAACTCTTCGGAATGATCCCTAGTCTAGTTTACCTCGATGAGACGACGTCCAATTTATTATACGTTGAAACCCCAAACTCTCGACGACCAATCCCGAAGTCAATTTAATGCTCAAACTCGTTCGATTTCCGATTTCAATGCATCTTAAACTAACGGGTGGCTTTTTGGGAGTAACGCTTATCGACCCGTGAAAATGTCACGTTTAAGAGTTACTCGATCGGTGGCGACCTTGGTTGTCATGTAATTGCAAAGGTCAATCGCTAGCTCAAAAGGACGCGATCGTCAGGAATTGGTTTAGGTTAAATTCGCAAATTATACAATGGTTGTACGGAGTCACCCGTGTACCAATCGTATAACGCTAGCAAACCGTTCTAAGATCAATTTCAGATCGGCCTGTAATGATTCAAGATATTCCCTTGGCAATCCTTGTGGTCAAGGTACCATCCACAATCGAGTTCTTTAGTCCACGTACTTAAATCCCAGTTAGCCTTTCCCCTTCGGTTAGTTAACTTAGAGTGATCGGATCTGAGCGAGATTTGGTTGAAATACATCGATAAATACTTCTTTCATTTATAAGCTTCGAAATGGGGTCGAAATTCAGAATGTCACAACTCTTCCCTTCTTACAAAAATTTCGTCCTCGAAATTTACAATACAACTAACTATTCAAACAAATGGGGGTGTTGGCGTCTCATCGCTTCCTCGCTTTCCCAAGTGGCTCCTTCAACCCCATGGTGTTCCCGCATCACTTTAACTAGTGGAATTGTCTTGTTCCTAAGCACCTGCTCTTTCTTGTCTTCAATCCTTATCGACCTTTCTACGTACGACACTCTGTCATCCACTTCAACGACCTTGTGGTCCAATACATGGGTCGGATCTGGTTCATACTTCCTCAACATTGACACGTGAAATACGTTGTGAACCTGCGACAGACTTGGTAGCAAGGCAAGTCTATATGCTAGAGTCCCAATTCGTTCCAATATCTCGAAAGGGCCTACGTACCTTGGGCTTAGCTTTCCTTTCTTCCCAAATCGAGATAGTCGTCGCATCGGCGACACCTTGAGGAATACGTGATCCTCTTCTTGAAATTCCAAAGGCCTCCGTCGCTTATCCGCATAGCTTTTCCGACGACTCCGGGCTGTTTTCAACCTTTCCTTGACGACCTTCACCGCCTCGACCGACTGTTCGAGTAACTCTGGACCCATTATACTTCTTTCACCAACTTCGTCCCAACATATTGGGGTCCTACATGCTTTACCATACAATGCTTCAAATGGTGCCATTCTGATGCTCTGTTGATAGCCGTTATTGTATGCAAACTCTATTAAGTGCAACTGTTCTTCCTAACCTCCTTTAAAGTCTAATATACGGGCTCGTAACATGTCCTCAAGAGTTTGAATTGTCCTTTCGGATCGCCCATCGGTCCGGGGATGATAAGCGGTACTATATCGCAACTTGGTTCCCATAGCCTCTTGCGAGCTTCTCCCGAACGATGCGGTGAACTTTGGGTCCCTATCCGATGTGATTGTCACTGGTACTCCGTGCAGTCGGACTATTTGATGCATATACAACTCATCATACTTGTCCATGGAAAAGTCTTTTCTTACTACCAGGAAGTGCGCAGATTTAGTCAATCTATCCACGATTACCCAAATCGAGTCATGACCCCTTTGACTTCTCATCAAGGCCATAACGAAGTCCATCGTAATGTGTTCCCATTTCCATTCGGGAATTTCTAACGGTTGAAGCAAACCTCCGGGCTTACAATGTTGTGCCTTCACTTGTTGGCATGTCTAACATCTAGCTACATGCTTAGCAATATCCACCTTCATTCCGTTCCACTAGTAGTGTTGTCTTAAGTTCCGGTACATTTTTGTGCTACCCGGATGAATACTATAATTACTTCTATGAGCTTCCGAAAGAATTCTTTCCCGTAGCTCTTCATCCTTGGGCACGCACAATCACCCACAAAACTTCAGTACTCCATCCTCGAATACTTGATACTCAAGCTTCCTCTTTGCTACATCCATTTTTGTGATCTTTTGAATGTCGGGATCCGTAGATTGCAAGGCCTTAATCCTTTCTTGGATTTCCGGTTCTACTCTCAATGTAGCCAATAGGTTCGACAGATGGTAAACTTCAAACTTAAACTCTGAATCTCTTATCCCTTCCAAGAGGGTCCATTCCTTGATCATCAAGCGCGCGATGCTAGATATCCGGCTAAGCGCATCCGCCACTTTATTTGCCTTTCCGGGGTGATATAGGATATCACGGTCATAATCTTTAAGCAACTCTATCCATCGACGTTGTCTCATGTTCAATTCCTTTTGGGAGAACAAGTACTTCAAGCTTTGGTGATCTGTATAAATTTCAAACTTTTCTCCACACAAGTAGTGTCTCCAAATCTTTAACGCAAAAATTATTGCTGCTAGCTCCAAATCGTGCGTTAGGTAATTCAGTTCGTGAGGCCTTAACTGTCGTGATGCGTAAGCAACAACTCTCCCATGTTGCATTTGTACGCACCCTAATCCCTTTAGCGACGCGTCACTATAAACTTCATAGCCTCCAGAACCAAAAGGAATAGTTAGGATTGGTTCGGTCGTCAATCTATGCTTAAGCTCTTGGAAGCTTCTTTCGCGCTTATCTGTCCACTCAAACCGTGTGTCCTTCTTTGTCAACTTCGTCGGATGAGTGGCTATCGAGGAAAACTTCTCCACAAATCTTCTATAATAACCCGCTAATCCCGGAAAACTCCGAACTTCCGTAACCGATGTTGTTCCGGGCCAATTTGTAACCGCTTCGATCTTCGAAAGGTCTACCGAGATTCCATTCCCAGAGATTACATGTCCAAAGAATGCTACCTCATTTAGCCAAAACTCGCACTTGCTAAACTTAGCATAAAGCGAGTGTCCTCTTAACGTCCGTAGCACAATCCTTAAGTGTTGCTCATGCTCTTCAGAGCTCTTGGAGTAAATCAAGATGTCGTCAATGAACACGATGACGAACCGATCCAAAAATTCCTTAAACACTCGATGCATCGGGTCCATGAAAGCAATCGGAGCATTGGTCACCAAACGGCATGACCGTAAACTCGTAATGCCCATATCTCGTCCTAAATGCGGTTTTCGGTATATCCTCTTTCTTGATCCTCAATTGCCGATACCCCATTCTTAAGTCGATCTTAGAGAACATTGATGCTCCTTGTAATTGATCAAATAGGTCATCTATCATTGGTAATGGATACTTGTTCTTAATAGTTACTTGATTCAATTGCCTATAGTCAATGCATAAGTATAATGACACATCCTTTTTCCTCACAAACAAGACCGGCGCTCCCCATGGAGACGCGCTAGGGACGAATAAATCCCTTGTCTAGTAGTTCTTGCATTTGGACCTTTAGCTCCTTCAACTACGGAAGGGACATTCTATAAGGTGCCTTTGAGATCAGCTCTGTTCCAGGAGCTAACTCGATTATGAACTCTATTTCTCTTTCAGGTGGCAATCCCAGCAATTCTTGCGGAAAGACATCGGGAAAGTCGCGCACCACGGCTATATCCTCTAGCCTCGGTTCCTCCTTCGTGGGATCAACTACTCGCAGCCTAAATAAGCTTTGCATCCTTCGTCTAATAGCCTAGTCACTTCAAGTGATGAGATCAAAGGGACCGAGGTCCCTCCTCGACTCCCTACAAATTCAAATCTAGGGTGACCGATTGGATGGAACTCGATCACCCCGCTACCACAATCCATAACAGCTCTATGCTTACCCAACCAATCCATCCCAATTATGACGTCAAAATCAAACATTTGCGGGACGGCCAAGTCAATCAATTCTTCCCTACCACCAATGACTATTTTACGGTTTGGGCACCCAAATGAGACTAGCACTTTATCCTTTAAAGGGGTGGTAACATGCAGTACTATATCCAGCGGTTTCAATTCAATTCCAACTAATTCAGCAAATTGCATGGACACAAAAGAATGCGATGCTCCGGGGTCAAACAAGGCATAAGTAGCATATCCACATAAAGAAATCTTATCGGTGACTACGCCAGGCGCATCTTCCACCTCCTTGCATGCCACAGCATACACCCGTCCTTGAGCTGGCGGCCTATTCATATTGGCCGGTGGAGTAGCTCCAACTTGCGGTCCGGGTTGGGGTTACGACGGTTGGAATTGGGGTCCCATAATCTGTCGTCCGCATTCCCTCGCACGATGACCCATCTCGCCACACTTGAAGCACGCTCCCATCCGACTTGGGCAAGGTCCATTTCCATGCTTCCGTCCGCATCAACGACGACTTGGGTTATTCCGATAAGCGGGTTTCCCAATACCCTTCTTAACTGGAGGGACAAACCTTCTGTTATTCATCATCGGCCTCTTGCCAAAATTCCGATTATCTCCGATAGGGTTGAACCGCGATCCAGAAGCGGCAGCCCTTTCTTTCATATCTCTTTCGATCATCTAACCCCTTTGGTACAGCCCATCATAGGTCCTTATGTTTAGGGCTATCATCCGGCTACGAAGATCTAGTCTCATTTCATCTCGGAACCTTCGAGCTTTGTCTATGGGATTCTCAACCATCCGAGGTGCATACTTTGACAATCTTGCAAACTCAGCTTCATATTGGTCGATTGTCGGTTGGTTCTCGCGAAGTCGCTGAAATTCCATTAGTTTCTGTTCTTGAGCAGTCTCTGAGAAGTATTTCCCATTAAATGCCTCGCTAAAGGCGATCCAGTTCGGGACTACTCCCTCGGGAAAGACTATCCCTCGACCGGCCTTCCACCAATCATTGGCAGTGTCCCGGAGTTGGTATACCGCCGGGGTTACCTTTTCCTCCTCAGCACACCCTAAGGCTTCAAATGCCTTTTCCAAGCCTTCAATCCAAAGAGGTGCGGCCTCCGGGTCACCTTTTCCATCAAACTTTGCTGATTTCAACTTTAGGAATTACTCCAGAATCTGACCCATCATCCAATTAGCATTCCCGGGTCCATAGCCGTTTCCGTTTCTATTGCCATTTCCATTGGCCGCAAAGCAGAGCGGTGGCTTGGGCAATTGTAGCGACTCATTCTTGAGCCTACCCGCCCATCAAGTTTCCGATTTCTTCTAGTGCTCTCAAGATCCCATCTACTCTTGGGTCCTCTACAGTCCGTGCTCTCAAGCTAGAAGCTCCATTGGTATTCCTACCTCGACGACTCATCCTCGCTAAATACTCACAAGATCTGAACCACTATAATTCCATTTAGGAATTAGAGACCTAAACAATCTACTTAGTCTAGCAGTTCAAGGGTACTTACCCCAATCAGCAATCACAACCAAGAACGCATCACGGAGCATGCAACCAAGAATTTCACATCAAGAGTTCAAGTCCATACCTCAAGTCCAAACGCATATGCAACTTAGCATAATCGCAACAGGCCATTTATCACCTCGGATGCACGTCGCTCAAAAAAAGCACCGAATGCCTAGTACGAAGCTTTAAGACCTTTTTACCACTCACGATGACTCAAGTCAAAGTGCCAATCACACGCGCTACTTCGGATGCATGCAATGTGTGCCTAATTGTAACGAGTTCCTAAAGTCTCGCTAATTAGCCATTCAAGAGTCCTCACTCCTTATTACTCCAGGTCTCAACCAACGTGGATCGAGTTGACCTTGCTCTGATACCACTTCAATGGGCATGTCACACCCCGCATCCTTGCGAGCGCACGAACATCCCTCAGGTCCGTAATTCACTCGCGAATAATCCCGGGAACACTTGACAAACGATGAATATGCGAGATGTAATGCGCATGTGGAAGAAAATGAATAATAAACCCGTACAATAAAATGAGAGGACTCGGAAGGTATAAACAACCACACATACTTAGTCATCACATAACATAATACTTAGTTTTCACACATAGATATAAAACGCGATTACAACAGTGGGTTCGGACTAAGGCAATACATGGCATCAATGTAAGATGACACCTAACCTAGGTCAAACTCCTCCATATCTAAGAGAGTACTAAAAGGTAGGTATCTAAACCGCACCTAAGGGTCGAACTCGTCATCGGTAGTGTCGTCAACAAGGGGAGGGCACATAGGGCAAAAGCTCATCTCATGAAAATTCTCATCCTCTTCAATCTCCAACTCATCGACCTCCTCAGGCTCGGACTCCTCGAGATCTTCAGGCTCTAGCTCCTCGACCTCCACGGGCTCTATCTCGGCATCTAACTCGTGATCCGGCTCGTCGGCGTCCATAGGGTCCTCTACGGCGGCTCCCAGCTCCTCAAATCCTCCATCAATGTCGGGATGTCCGGCCACGGGAATCTCCGGTGCATGTATCGGCTCCGCTACGGGCTCCACTTCCGTAGCTCCTACAACGGGGGCGTCGAGTCTCATGGGTCCGGCAGCCTCGAGTACATCGTCGAGAATGACCTCATCCCTAAGAGGTCAAAAATATGTGACTCCATCTCTATATGTCCACGACACAAAGGTAAAGGGTTTCCAATGCTCGTCTCCATCGTCCACCCATAAAGTGCTTGCTCTCCGATAGTACGTCCGATCGGGGTCTTACTCAGACTTGGTAATGACAGGCTCAAACTCTTTCGGGAGCCCAAAATCCTTGGCATCGTAATGGGTCAAGGTCTAGGGTCTAGAAAAAAATGGATCCCCGACGGGATGAGATTTACATCTCGATGAATCGAACCTAACCCTAACCTAGTTCATTAGTACCTCCGAGCAATTCTAATCACATCAATCGGGGTAATGCAACATATGTGATGAACAAGGCGATTATTATGACAAATACAATAACGGAGCATGGCATGGCACTTAAACGTTTTAACTTCAATTCAAGTCAAATCCAATTCATAATTAAGGCAAAGCTTCGTACTAAGGCACATAAGCACACAAACTTGGCCATTACAATTTCTTTCTTTCAATTGTCTCGATTTCAAATATATATATACTACAACGAGATGATTCGGTCAATATAACGACTCTCGAGGCTCAAGGCCCTCGAGATGATTCGGTCGATTATACGACTCTCGCTATCGAGATGATTAGGTCAAATATCAACTCTCGACCCTCCAGCTCCTTCGAGATGATTCGGTCAATATAAAACTCTCGTGTCCGGACCTCGAGATGATTCGGTCAATGTAGTGACTCTCGACACTCCAACTCCTCGAGATGATTCGGTCGACTACAAGACTCTCGAGCCGCAAGACCTCGTCGGGTCGGTCGGGATCAAACACCCGCGGCGCAATGCATTGGCCAATTAATTAGGATATTTTTCTCAAAACATCACTCTCCGAACAATCACACATGTTTAGTTCTTTAGCTCATTAATTCAGTCAATACAACGCATCAAGTAACATACACAGGACGGTTACACATATCCCCGGCCAAGAATATCAAGTATGACTAGCACAAGTCAATTGGCCCACGTTTCCTTTGTAGAAACTGAATATTAAGTATAACAAACCATTTAATCACATTTTTTCTTTTAATGGCCGAGCACCCACAATTCACTCGCCAAACTACCGCTTGATTCACAATCACCAACTCGTAACCGCACACAACTAATACACATTCAAGTTGATTAGTTTATTAAGCCTTATTACGAATCAAGCAAGACATTTCGAATCCTAGAGGTTCATGGTGCTCTAAATGTCCATTTCCGGCATAACCACTTTTTAATGCAAAAAATCAAGCGTAACAAGCTCAAGTTCCAAACGAGGCAAGCCTACGCATATTAAGCCTCAATTCGGCCCTTAGCATAACACATATAACCGACCACATTTCATCACGTAAGGACCATTGAACCAACACAATATCTCGAGCACAAGTTCATCATATCCATCCCACAAAAATCAGATTTTTGGCACCATCAACTCCTTAATAAAACAGCCCACCATCTCTAATTAATCCAACCCTAAACGAATCTTAGTAACCTAACGTACTAGGAAAATGTTAGGAACAACTCACCGAAGCTCGAGCTAACCAAAAATCAGTCCAAGAAGGGCAGCAAGGCTTGCGGTTCGACTTGGTCCGGCAATGGGCAGATTCGGTTCTAGGGAGAGAACATCTAAATTAGTCAACAAAACTCACTAAATTTCATCATCAACCTTAAATACATGTTACCTCATGTCTAAACTAAATTCAAGGAGTGTCTTACCGAAGAATGAAGCCAAGACATGCCCCCAAATGGCCTAAAAATCTCCTCGGGTTCGGATCAGATCTGGGCAGCGACCTTTATTGCTTAAAAAGGCTCTACAGGACAAACGGCTGGGTGGATTTGGACGTGTAATATGTCATTGGAACGGTAAAAGAGAGAGCTTTCCAATGAGTAGTGGCTCACTGGATTTGGACAACGGACGACGAAGATATGGCCGAAACAACGAGCGGCAACGGGGCTGGTCTGACGGGCAGTTAGAGGAAAAAAGAGAAGTGAGGGAGAGAGGGATCTTGGTCGGCCAAAGGAGGCAAAATGGAGGAGGAGTGAAGTGTTCCAAAACCTTCTTCAAGTCAAGAGAATGTGTAAAAAGTAAGTGGGAGTTGGTATTGGGATTTTATGACATGTGATAAACTTGATTGAATGAAAGACACTTGAAATGGCTAGTTGATATAAATAGTAAAAGTGGTTGGAGGGGTTTCAAGTCTTGATCAACTCTTGTCATCTTTGTCTCTTACTCACAAAATCTCAAGCTTGAATGACCATTGAATGACATGAATAGTAAGAGTGGATAGAGAGTTGTTCTTGTTGTACTTTAATGGACAACTTGTGGGACAACTAGATTGCCTAAGAAAGACAAGGTTGAATGACAAGGGGATTGACTTGTAAGGGGAAATATAATCTTGTCATCTTATCCAAAAAGTCAAGAACACATGGGGAAATGATCTTCCTCATTCTCGGCCATTAGGGGTTAAGGGTAAAATCGTCGTTTAGCAATTCCGATCGAACTCGCTTTTTTCCAAACTCTTCGGAATGATCCCTAGTCTAGTTTACCTCGATGAGACGACGTCCAATTTATTGTACGTTGGAACCCCAAACTCTCGACGACCAATCCCGAAGTCAAATTAATGCTCGAACTTAGTCGATTTCCGATTTCAATGCATCTCAAACTAACGGGTGGCTTTTTGGGAGTAACGCTTATCGACCCGTGAAAATGTCACGTTTAAGAGTTACTCGATCGGTGGCGACCTTGGTTGTCATGTAATTGCAAAGGTCAATCGCTAGCTCAAAAGGGCGCGATCGTCGAGTATTGGTTTAGGTTAAATTCGCAAATTATATAATGGTTGTACGGAGTCACCCATGTACCAATCGTATAATGCTAGCAAACCGTTCTAAGACCAATTTCAGATCGGCTCGTAATGATTCAAGATATTCCCTTGGCAATCCTTATGGTCAAGGTACCATCCACAATCGAATTCTTTAGTCCACGTTCTTAAATCCCAGTTAGCCTTTCCCCTTCGGTTAGTTAACTTAGAGTGATCGGATCTGAGCGAGATTTGACTGGAATACATCGATTGATACTTCTTTCATTTATAAGTTTCGAAATGGGGTCAAAATTCAGAATGTCACAAATAAGGTCTTTGCCTTCGACATTTTTGAATTGTTTGTTGTAGTTACAAGATGACGAGCGCAATATTTATGGTAGCCATGTGGAGGACGCCACCTTCATGTCTCCATTACTCTTTTAATCCGGATATGTCTGTCTGATATTACGCAAATATTGTCCCTACTAGTGACATATCTCTACAATAGAGTCATAAACCAAGTTCAATTATCAATATCTTCCCGATCAACTACAGCAAATGCCAACGGGAATATATGATTATTGCCATCAAGTGAGGCTGCTACAAGGAGCGTTCCTTAGTGTTTCCCGTACAAATGAGTACCATCAACAAATATCATAGGCCGACCACTTGCGAAACCTTCAATCGTCTGCTTGAACGTCCAAAACATCCGATTGAAAATGATGCAGCTTTGATCTAGGTTCATGTGATCATCGATCACAAAATGAGAACCTAGATTCCTTACCGTCATTTCGTTCATGAACTTTCTCGACATGCCGTACGACTCATCCCATTTTTCAAAAGTTTCGGCAATCGCCATTTGTTTAGCTGCCTAAGTTTTACGGTAAGTAGGTTCGAAGTGCAGCTTGTCTTGAATCTCCACCATCATTGCCTTGATTCTAATATCTGGTTGGGCGGTAACCATTGCTTTTATCTGGCTGCATATGTATCTCTAATCAAGTTACCGATGATCCCGTGACATTTGAGGATGACTACATGTATGTGGCCCATTATACTTGACTATTTTCCAAAATATGGTACCCGTTTTATTAGACGCACGGAGCCTCCAATCACACGGTCCATTCCGAATAACACACCTTATCACATATTGGGACTTATTTGTGACATCGCTGCGAAAGTGATGATTTCTTATCGTAGAGTACTCTTTCGCGGCCAACTATAACGCGTCCCGTGATGGAAATAACATGCAAACATCAAATTCTTTTGATGGATCAAATAGCATACGTCCCGGCTTGGCTCTTGTATCGACGTGGATCATATCAAAGTCGATCTCTGAATATGGCGGCGAATGTGCCAATGGCAAGATGGGATTGCTACAATGGATGTTGTAATAAGCCTCTATATTGTCACACTCGACATCTTCCTCATCACCGTCATCAGTGTCCATCCAATCATCATCTTTTTCATCGCTATCATCTCCATCATTATCATCATTATGATAGGGGTCCACGTACTGATTATGCACACCAACGTCATCTTCACCAATATTATAACATTCCCCAACTGAATCATTTATCACTTAATGTTCAACTACGGTTGCATAAAACCGTAAAAATCTTGTAGCACCAGTTTGAAGTACAAATTGGTTGATCATCCTAACGGTACCATCATCATGCACCTCCTTAATGTCGTATATGACACAATCCGGTATTAAAACCGGGAATCTATATATCAGCCTACGAATGTACTGGTTGGGTGTTATATTCAACGTGCTCTCTATCGTAGCACGTAACTAAATTGTCCACCTTCGTAATCATGTTCGTATTCTTTTTGCACTATTCTACCTCCCCAGTATACAATCACAAATAATGTAGATGATATTCTACTAAACAAAGAAATTACAAATTATTTCGCACATACAATTTAGTAAATATTGTCTCGAACACATTAACAAATTAACATTATAACAATTAATAAATCAAATGAAATAAATGTATGGTATAGCCCTAAGGGCTTTGATAATATGTGATCAAAGTGCATGGGCAAATACAGAAAATTTGAGAGCCAATTTGCCAAAAAGGGCATAATCATCATTTTCAAAAGCACAAAAAGTCAAATTACTGAAATTTTTTTAGCCTAGTTGATTGTGGCCATTTACTATTTTTCGGGATTGTTTGGAATTCTTTCAATTTTTTTGGGAGAGATTTTGCCAAAAGGGCAAAATTGTTATTTTTTTTTTTAAATTGGGGGCCAAATACCCACAATAATCCATGGCCAGTTGATTGTGGCCATTATAGCAATGAATTTTTCGAATTTTCAATGAATTTTTTCAATTTTTTTTCTTTTCTATAATTTTAATCAAATTTATATTTTTTTATTCTTTATTATTTGAATTTTGAAATTATTTTAAAAAACTATTTTTCGGACCGGGTTAAATTCGGCCTGCGATTCTCGGGCCATCCGATCACCTAGAAATGAATATGGACATAATTGCAAAAATGAGTCCCAAAAAAATTTAACGAGATTAGGGCAAATTTTTTTATTTACCCTATCTCAAAGTACGCTACCGTGTTCTCCTTCATGGCTTTTTATAGCGGCTCTAGCTGTTAACTTTTTTTTTTTAAATAGAGCCACTAGAGGAAGCCATGAAGGAGAACACGATAGCGTACTTGGAGATAGGGTAAATAAAAAAAATTCGCCCTAATCTCATTAATTTTTTTAATCGAGTCAAATCTGGCCCGCGCTTTTCGTGTTGTCTATTTGATAACCTTTTTTTTTGTTATTTTCCCAAAATTTCATTTTAAATTCCTAAAACAGTAAATATTTACGGGGGGGCCTCCCCTGGCATAGCAATCGAGGGTGGTGGGGGGAAGCTCCAGCAAAGGCGAAGATGGCCGAGGCCCACCCCCATTCGCTCGGCGGTTCAACTGCAGAGCAAAGGGGGGTTGGGCCCCACCCCCCCCTGCCCAGCAGCCTGTTCGGCACCTTCACTTCCAAGCGAGACCCAAATCCGTACATATTTTTAAAAAAATATATTTTTGTAAATATTTTTTTAAAAAAAATTAAATTGGAAAAAAATCCTAAAATTTCTAATACCGGAACAGAAACGCGTTTGGTAATTATATAAAATTTCTGTTCTCAAGAACAATTAGGTGGCAATAAATTTTTTTTAAAATTTTTCATCTTTTAAAAAAAATAAAAAAAAATAATTAACTTTTTTAATTCCCCTCCTATTTTTTTGATAAATTTTAAAGCTGATTTTTAAATTTAATTTTTTTAAAAATGTAATTAAAAATTATCTTTTAGTAAATTTTCAAATCTAATTTTAATTTTTTTTTTTAAGTTTAGAAGTCCACATGAAAGCTAACGTGGACTTGATCTTTTTAAAAGAACTGAAACTTTGATTTTTTTTGTGATTCTCAAAAGTGATTCTTTTTTTCAGAATCAATTTTTTTTTATTCTAGTGTTTACTCCAAAATTTTTCCCGGGAACAGAATCAGAATCATTTCCGTTACCAAACATGTTTTTCATCCTTTTTTGTTCCGGAGAACATAATCAAAGAATGAGAATCATTACCAAACAAACCCTTAGTTGATTCAAGATATCTTTTAGGATTATGCATATATCTCCTTTCATAATGCATATCCTTGTTTGATTATAATTGATATTATCTTTATTTATTTCCTTAGATAGTGATATCATAAAGCCTATAAATAGGCTTGATGTAATTCATTATGCTTGGTAACAGAACCTACTTTTCTTGGTAAACCCTAGTGCAGCCAATGCATCCTAGAAAATTTTCAATTTTATTTTTCAGTTTTATCACTCTACTTGCATCCCATGCATCCATAGTAAAATAAATCCATTATCGCCTCTCGATAGTGTTCATCGGAGTGCTTCATTCATGTGATCAAGCACCATGGTGATCATGTTACAATATTGGCGACACATCGCCTTGTCGAGTATTTTTCACGGAGGTGGCTCTTCTTTCGATCCAAGCTGCATAGGCCACATCGCTCGATAACTATTTTTCAAGCCGGTCGTATAGGCCGCTTGATGCTACAACGCCACTCGTATAAGCTGCGTCTCTCAATTCTTGTTTCACAAGCCAGCCAAATCGACTACATCGCTCGATAACTATTTTTCAAGCCATTCGTATAGGCCGCTTGATGCTACAATGCCGGTCGTATAAGCTGCATCTCTCAATTTCTTTTTCACAAGCCAGCCAAATCGACCGCTTGTTGTTTCCCTCCGATTCTCGACGGTTCGCGTGTCATTTTGAGAAGTCAACCTTACCACCGGACTCAACGCCGTCAAATAATCAACATATTAAAATCTCTTCATCAATGGAGCCTGGCTCCATCATGCCCAACGTTGTTTAGAGCCGATTTCGACCATTTCCTCTATCTAATTTCATGGCGATCGAAAATTCATTTTGGACACTATTGTCGCGACCTAAAATATAAACAAGTTAATTTTCGGGCTAATGGATTATCAGGTTAATTAATTAACTAACCTAACTCGGACTCTCCCAAGTCCATACCAAATCGCAACTTAAGGTTCAAATAATTAACATGCAACGTGTTTTGAATTTGGAGTCGCCACTAATCATTTTCGGTAGGTTGATTAGAAACCTAAATAAAATAGCGGGAGAAAACTATCTTATTTCCGCGAACCGTAGATTTTGAATTCGGGGATTTGGTTACGCTAGATTACTCTAACGCCCTTTCGGTACCATTTTCATGAAAAATATTTGATTTGGCAATTTTGATGGATTTTACTTGAAATTCAAAGATGCAATTTTTTTGGTTTTTTCTTCTTTTTTATGGGGATGTAAAACATTGAACTTTGTACGATATACACCATGGGTGATTTAGAAAGAAAGAAAACGCAGCCAATCACGAGTATTTACAAAAATAAATTAACATGTAATAATGCTAAATTTTGGGACACGTGACATGTCTAAAATAAACAAACAAATGTTCACACCAAACGATTACATTTTTGTAGATCGAGATGGAAATGGTTACCTTCTATTACACAAAATCTTACTCACGTACACGTTATGGCTTCCTTCAAGATCTCGGAGTTGGAAGAACGTGGCTATCGTCGAAAAAAGGCAAGCGGTGGCGCTGTTGGATGGCGAGAGGCGAAGTACGTGCCGGGACTCGTCGAAGATGATGCTCGACTAAAACTCTTTTCTTCACTCTCAAATTTTCTCTTACGATTTTTCTCAAGAACTCTCTTTTTCCTCTCTAAAGAATTTCTCTCACAAATTCTCTCAATTCTCTCCCACTCTAAAACTCTCTCAATTCTCTTTCCCTCCCCCCTCCAATTCTCAAGAACTCTCCCCCCTTTTATAGCCAAATTTCTCCATCATCTTCCCTTCTTCATCTTCTCTTCATCACCTTCCCTTCATCATATTCATCTTCTCTTCTTCATCTTCCCTTCACCATCTTCCTTTCATCATCTTCTCTTCTTTATCTTCTCTTCATCACCTTCCCTTCATCATCTTCCCTTCTTCATCTTCTCTTGGTATTTGCAATGCAGTCCCTGAAGTTTCAAGTATTTGCAATACAGTCCCCGAAGTTTTAAGTATTTGCAATACAGTCCCTGAAGTTTTAAATCTTCTCGGTATATTTTTCCATCCCGTGCCTAGTCTAGACGCATGCTAAATTAAGTGTTACGCTTGCCCAATTATATGCCAATGCAATGTACGCTAAAAATAAATATATGAGATGATTTTTATAATTTTTATGCAAAAAATAGATTAGTCAAAATTTAGGCGTCAACAATTGCCCCTCTTTGAGTGGAGGCTCGTAGAGGTTCCGCTCAAAGACAAAATTGAATCCTAAATTTTGACAAGTGCAAATTATGGATGAACTTTTTGGCGGGAGTTTTAATCCCATTTTTTATGTAATGAAGTGATGCATGATATGCAAGACCAGTAAATAACATGTGTCAAAACTTCTCATTTTTCATGTTAGAGAAACTGCACATGGATCGCATACAAGAATACCTGTTTTACCAAATTTCTCGTAAGCTAATGGTTCTCTTAATTTCCAAGCTTCTTTTTGCGGATGCAAGGATTTTAAGGTATCGGTGCCTTATCCGTTATCGAGAGACTTCTCCCTAATGCAAGACAACAGCAAGATATGTGTGTCGTTTGAGATCACAAGAGCTACGTCGTTGTGAGTCGAAAGAAGTGAAATCAAGTTCACAAGAGCTACGTCGTTGTGAGTTGATTAAATGTCGAAATCGCCGGTGCATATGTCTTCACGATTCGACAAAGGGAATCAAAATCATAAGAGCTACGTCATTATGATTTGGTTTGGATCAAAACCATGGGTGCTTATGTCTTCATGATTTGATAAAGGAGCCGAAAATCATAAGAGCTATGTCATTATGAGCCGACTAAAGGTCAAGATCACCGGTGCATACGTCTTCGTGATCCGAGACCGAAATCATAAGAGCTACGTCGTTATGATTTGATAAGATGTCAAGATCGCCAATGCATATGTCTTCACGACTGACGAAAGAGGCATACTTGCCCGAATTGAACAATGTTTGATAGGAGCACCATTGAATGGAATCGATAAGTACAAAAGGGGCATATTGCCCGAATTGAATCATAACAACTATCATCGAAGAGTTGTTAATTTGAAAAGGGGTTCGAAAAACTTACCCGGGTTCTCCAAACGATTAATCAAGGAACGAAACAGTTGTCATGTATCGTACACTGGTAGGCATTTGCCAGCAAAACTTGCTCATTCAATAATCCTTGGATGAATTTCGAGACCTTGGGAGGGAACTCGAACATCGGGAATGTATTACGTATCATAGAATGTCAGAGGTAACACACACAAACATATTCAACAATGAGTATAATGCAATCACTCATACTATGGTTCATGCATAACCATTCTGTCAAGTTTGCATTACCAATTTTGTCCAGGGAGGTTCTCACATGACGAATACCTCGAATGTGAGCCGAATGGGGGACTTCATCCGAAAGGGCTTTCTCTCACTCTCGAGAAAAGCTATTTATCCTGTCTGCGAGGATTCAAGAGAAATCACTCAATCTTTCCATCATCGCATTCGATAAGGATCCAAGTAATCTCGCAATTGATACGACCGAGCCGATCTGGAGGTCTTGATTAGGACCGTAATGAGGGCTAGGTCAAAGGTTTACAAAGGGGACTCTAGTTGAGTCAAGGTCTTTGAAATGAATTTCTTCATCATTTGCTCCGGATTTACAAGTCAAGAATCCTGCAAAAATGAGAGAGAAATAATCTTGCTCGAACTTCTTCGAGTGATGCTTAAAATCATTTAACTCTACGTTAACTCAAGTGCCCTAATCGAAGAGACTTTGGATGGTTATAACGTAGGCTAGGATTGGGGACCGAGGAACGAAAAGGCTCGTTTTGGCTCATAAATTAAATGAGAAGGGGCTTGACGTTGGTGATCGTCGCCGACTAGTCACCGATCATGGTCTTCGGAAATGTCTTCAGAAAAGAATTCCATCATTGAATGAGGGATGGTAATTTTCTATTGAAAATTGCACTTTACAAACCGATTTCTTGGGGAGTCTTCTTCACAACAAGTGTCAGTCAAGGATTTGCAAGAGACACAATGCAAACATATACATGGAATTTACAACTTAACATGCAAAAATGTACATTCAAAATTCAGAAGTACTTTACAAATGAATGTGCATTGGCCTTACTTTTGGTAGGGACTTTGCTTTTCCTATGCTCGAAATTTTCATATGAGATTAGCCTTTGCTTTTCTTACTCCCGACTCTCATTTTTCTTTTTTTTTTCTTCTTTTTTTCGAGAAGAGATTTCTTTTCCTTTTTCTTTGAGAGCTCTTCGACATCTTTTTTTTTTTTTTTTTTTTGAGAGCGGGCCCTTCTCCTTTAAGTTGAGTTTGCCCCTTTTTTTTTTTTTTTTTTTTTTTTTTTTTTTTACAATCCAATGATTTTTAACCAGGAATTACAACAAACATAAACATTTACAAAGAAAAATTATGTAAACATAAAAAATCTAGCATACAAGAAATGAGTCCATTCGGGAATTCTCTGTTGACCCGACCATCTCCGATTCTAATCCTTGGGAAAATGCTATCTTCGTCTTTGGAATGAGCAAATGATCACCAACAGGGGTTTAAGAAATGAATTTGCGAGGCTCAAGTGGGCTTTGCAAAGAATGAAGTGTATAGATAGAGAAGTGAATGCTCTTCATCATCCTAAGGCACTTGAATTAAAATTCGAGTATAAATGCAAAGAAACACCCGAAGATTAATGTTAGTCCGAGCAAGAAAATTTCTAACCATTTACCTCGTGTTCTTGCTAGAATTAACCCGTCCTGGACCCCGATGTGGAGTGGTTCTTGACGGGGGTAAAGAAATGAAACCATCGCTCAAAAGGGGTAATCAATGGATCACCCGTAGTGTTTAGATAGAGAAATGAACGCCTCCGTCACTTCAGGTTATCGTACCTTTCGCGAGAAAACTCTTTACCTCGGGAATGCGGAATTTTGCCACCGTTCATCTCGCCTTGAAAAAATTGGACGTGTTTGGGAAATGATTGCCTTTCATCATCCTGTCATGCCCCATTCCATACATTTGATGTATCTTATGTAGTTCATGTTCCTTATTCGGAGTTGGTAAATTAAATACGAGGAACAGTCATGCACAAACTATGCAATGTATGAGTGTTTTCGAGCATATAAAATGTAGCAACTTTTTATCTTGGTGCAAGCACGTAAGAAAATTCTTAAGGGCGTGAATTGTGAGTTGCCCCCTGCTCATGTAAATGAGTTGCAAAATTTCATTATCTAGTTTGAGACATGAGATTGTCAAAGGCTCCAGGAATTTCTCATTTCATTAATTTTTCGGGAGAAGGGATACTTCCCTATCTGGAAAGGCGGTGACCCCCTCCGTAAAAATCAAAAGGGAAAGCGTCAATGTACGTTCTCACGTTCTAAACGAGTTGAAACGATACCGCTTTACCCTTGTACGTATTCCTTGCAAACTTTGAATTGAAAAGATCAATTCATCTGGATCGGACCGTGTGTCGGGGATGTTATCTCTCCGGGTTACGTAACCATCTTGGCTGAGTTTCAATCGGCACTGAATCGCGAAGCAAAAAGTTTTTATTAATCTTTGTACATTGATGCCAAATCCCAGGATCGAACCCGGGATGCCTCGGACCACTTGTCATTCCCCCAACCACTAGGGCCGTGGTGATGTTGGCGTCCATGGTTGGTTCGTTTTTTGCTATATTGTTCTCAAAACAGTTGGCAATCCCTCGTCGAGAATAAAATAAGCATAATTTAGAGTTTGAAATGACTAAGAGCCAATTGGGACGATACGGAGTTACCCATCTTTGAGCCCGCTTGGCCTTTTACTCGTATTCTCCCAAGTAAGGCTATTCGGAATTTCTCTTTACGGGCGTTCAGAGGCGTCGTCCACAAATTGATTTGCTATAGGCCTAGCTTAGTAAGGAACTTACGCATTTGACAAGAGAGGAGAAAATTCGTCCTTTAACTCTAGGCAAATTCTAGACAGTTAGAAAGTAAAAAATATCCCACGTAGGGGAACTATACATGGAATTAAAGGAATATTCATGCGAGATTAGTTCCACCTCTCTTCTTTGGGCCACTTCAACGATCAACCGATTCTGTCTTGGACTAAACACCAACAATCGTTGTTTGAAGACCCATAATAACTTGCTTCGGATCACGGCTCACGGAGGTCCTTCATTTCCAAACAGGCTCATCAAGGTAGCAAGCTCATCATCAAAGTAATCTTCTGATTTTTTGAGCAATTGATACTCGAATTGGGCATTGTTACTTGCTAACACTGCGGTGACGATTGCTTGTGAGCGGTCGACTCCTTAAGCTTGAGCCTCCGTCGTTGCTTCGGGAACTTGTAGGGATGATCAACCGGTGCGCTACTAGAACCACCAGCGGAAGGTTGGTATGACTGTATTCTTGATTGGGAAGTGGCCGGGTACCTTTTGCTCTGTAGATTTTCCCGAATTGATCTTCCAGCCAACTCGGTCCGGTCGCCTTGGTCCCAAGCTGCATCGTGCTTCCTCGGCTTATCTCTAACCCTTTGAAGGTGATTTGTGACACTTTGCATGGTGAGTCCGTCTATATTCATCATTTTATGTACAGCCAATGGTCGTGCTTCGAATTGATTCCTAGCCGTCGAACCGCCTCAATGAATATAGAATGAAGCTTGGCGGACCAAAGGGGCCTTTTCTTTTGGACAAAATCGTCGTCGTCGCTTGGTCGTGGTTTTTTTGTACAAGTAATTGCTTCCTTACAGCATGCTGCCAAATGTTTTGGAGCACTTGAACGGCCCGGCTTCGCAGGACGTCTCGAGCACCATGCGATATGGCCCTCGTTATGAACTGCTGATCATTACTTGCGATACTACGATGACTCAGATGTCCAACTCGAGAATCAATGATCTTTAAGAGATGAAAACCGTCCATGTCGATCCCTACGACGGTGTGACGACGATGTCAAAATCATATTTGTACTTGCCTCGGTACTTGTAAGGCATCCGTTGCTTTCGCATTAGCAAAAACCCCAGTACATGCAACTTCTCGAAGATAGCAACGAGGATTGAGAGGGAAACGGGGTTGCCATCAATGACCATGACTCGCAGATCTTCAGGATAGGAAGGTTCCCATACTTCCGCCTGGAATGAACGTGTTTTTCTTTTAAAACCTTCCATATGTAGATCAAAAATGGCTGTTTCGACCGGAGACCGAGCTTTAGATGTTCTCAGACTTGCAAAACAATCCGTCCGAAAATCACAAAAGTGATGGTGGTCTTTCGTGACGAGTTATGGTGGTCATTTATAAACTTTTTCCGATCCGTTAGTCTCGCATATAGGTTCTCGCTTTTTCTACGAAAGAGGACAACTTTTTCTCTCCTTTCCGGTCTTAGTGCCTTGGATCCATTTCGTAATAACTCTTGCCTCTCACTCAATCTGTCATCTTTTTCCTTTTCCGATATGTAGGAGCCCTCAAATCTTTTCGCTTTCTCTATGAACGAGGCAGTTATTTCCTTCCTCGGATCTTTTCGGTTCGCCCTACGAACGAGGCGATTATTTCCCTCCTCAAATCTTTTCACTTCCTCCCGAGGCAGTTATTTCCTCGAATCTTTTTGCTTTCTCTAATAACGAGGCAGCTATTTTTTTTCTCAAATCTTTTTGCATCTATCTATGTGAAGGCTTTTAATGCTTTTCCTTTCGGCGTTCGACCAAATCTGACAAAGAATTCACACATTTAAGCATGAAGATATTTGCGGATAGTACTGTTCTTTGCCCCTTGATTAACTCTAGGCGTAAAAGGAAGAATGTCTCACATGGGGACTTTGTAACAAACAGTACATTCATTCACGCATGTCTCTACTTCTCTTGAGAATTCATAAGGGCTAGCTAGTAATGCTCAAAAGAGTGATATTTTGAAAGCCCATAATAAAAACTCAAGCTTCATGTAGGCTACTGATTCGGAGTTTCATCGGTGTTGAATTGGCCGACTGTGACATCGGGGAAACTCCAATTGTAGTGATGCATGTCACTTCCCTCGAAGGGCATCGGTTCTACCTCCGCAAGGCCGACTTTCTGGGATGTACCCCCAACGAAATCCGATTGTGCGAGAACTTGCTCGGGAGGATGAATCGATAAATGAGCATTTTCAATGCTCGGATGTGGCTCATCAAGGAACATGCCACCAAAGGTGATGGGGTTGTGCGAGACATGGCAAATAGCGATGTTAAGAGCATCCCTATACCTCTTGATCTCCGCTTCGAAGCTCTTCATTTTCTTCCTTTAGAGACGCAAGTTCATGACTTTCACTTCGAACCTTCACTCGGGCCCGCTTGTTTTGAAACCAAAACCTGACCTTCAAGGGCTCCATTCCTAGCTTCCGGCTCAACTCATTTTTTCGTTTCCCGTTCACGTAAGGGCACTCCTTAAAGGCAGCTTCGAGCTCTTTGATTTGATGTTTTCTTTTAGGGGGTTGACTACGGCTGCTGCTGCTGCTATTGTTGGTGCTGTTATCGAGATCTTGAACTTCACCGCCAAGGGAGTTGGGTTTTACGGCTTTTTGCGGGGATCCGGCCTCGAAATTCAGCGATTCATTCTCGGGGATGTCTAGGTTGGTTGCCTCCGAGTAAGTCGGTAGCCTCCAAACATGTTGGATTGAAATACTTCTTCCTGCCTTTTGTTCACTCTACTCTCCGCTGTATGCTTACTCTCTCCAAATTCTTATGAGTAAACATGCATGTTCCAGAGCCTCCCTTTTAACGTGGATGAAAACCACTAAGCCGGTGCTTCTCCCAAGATTTCGTGTTTCCCGCTTTCGTCTTCTTCATTTCCTTCTAACATGGTGGGACCCTCAAATCTTTTCTGCAGTATGCTTGTCCCTCTTTTAATATGGCGGAACCTTTAAGTCGTTTCGCAACTTTTTCGAATTCGTGAGCCTCGAGATGGTAGATCCGTGATTCACGGGACGAAACGTCCGTAGTTTCACCCGAGATAATTAACTCGGCCCCCACAATAATTATTGCTATGACTTTTCCTGCCCTTTAAATTAGGATTTAACGCCGAGACGATTATCGCTTTCATATCTTCATCTCCAACCTTCTAAGCACTCTTTCGCATCCATTCTTTTTCGCTTGCTTCAACAACAATGGCCTCCCTCCCCGCACACGTCTTCTCGGCTGAGGTTTTGGCCAAATGGGAGAAACTTTATAATCTCCTAGGCCAGGGCTACTCTTATATAGCCAACCATCCGGAGGTCGAAACTGAAATTCGTCTTATGTTTAGGGATATGGACATTACTTGTATTCAAGGTACCAAGTTAGAAGAGGAATATAGGATCTTCCCTACCCTCTTCACTAACTTCCTGGAGGCTTACAATCACGCTCATCAAGATGTTACTTTGGCCTATCTTGTGAGGGCACGCTATCGGGATCGGACAGATAACTTGGTGTTGGCCGGTCTTGTAGCCGACAATTATAAGAAGGCCCTTGACTACGGTAATGATCAAGTCTCCTTCTTTGGTTCGTGAGAGGAGAAACTTGGTGGAACATTTGGCCATGTCTCGGACCATCTTTGAGCGTGATCCGCTCAATATTGTTTTGAAATTCCAATGCACATGGCTGGAAGAAAGGATGGACGATCTCGACCCTGGATATAGCCCGCGGGAGAATGCTGATCCATGACTTGGAATCTGTTGTCGAGTATCACGAGGACAAGGTAGCCGAGCTTAAAGAGAAATGTGAGCTCCTCCTCTTTAAGCTGGCGGATCTTGATTCTCGAAGCGATCGATGTAGGCGGAGCATCAATTGTATGGAGGACCGAGTTAAGCTCCTTTGTGATGCTCATTAGGGCTCGATTTGGCTTTACGTTCCCACCCCAATGATCTATTTGTAAGGCTTTCGATGGATGAAACGAATGCAAGTTTTTACCGATTTCATCTTGGTCATCATATTTTTTCGCAAGATAACCCCTTTTACTCGTGAATATGTAAATCTCACGCTACCGATGGCTGATTCAATTGGGCCGCAGAGACCCCCCCATTCGAAACGATCTCTCAAAGAAAATTGGTAGCGATGAAACAAACGAATGCCCAAATGTGAACAACTTGTGAATCCGTATAAATATTATAACTCGATTATGAAAACATCGAGTAAATCAAGTATAATATTTCTTTACGAGTCGAATTCACCGGGTTGGTAAATACACGACCATCCATCTCGGCCGAATCAAAGCACCACCAGGGAGCACCTTCTTTACTATATATGGACCACCATAGTTTGGAGCAAACTTCCCTTCGGGAGTGGGACTATTGGCAACAATTTTCGCAAGACCAGGTCATTGATCTGAAAATATCGAGGCCGAACTTTTTTGTTGAATGATTTAGCAACCCTCTGCTGATAACACCGGCCATGACATACGGCCTTAAGTCTCTTTTTCGTCGATTAGATTCAATTGGGCCGTCCTCTCTTGGATCCATTCGGCTTCATCAACTTAGCTTGAGACAATATACGTAACGAAGGAATTTCCACTTCAATTGGTAGAACAGCCCTCCATTCCATATACTAGAGAATACGGGGTTGCTCCCGTAGATGTCCGGATCGAGGTCCGATATGCCATAAGCGCAAATGGCAACCTCTCATGCCAATCGCGATAATTTTCAGCCGTCTTTGCTAAGATTTTCTTAATATTCTTATTGGCGGCTTCTCTTCTCCATTCATCCGAGGACGATATGGGGAAGAGTTCGGATGTTTGATCTTGAATTCCTTGAACAATTCGTCCATTAGCTTGTTGTTCAAGTTTGAGCCATTGTCGGTGATTATGGCTTCAGGTGAACCATATCGAGCGATGATATCTCGACGGATAAATTTCACGATATTTCGTCTTGTGACCGCTAAATAGGATGCGGCTTCGATCCATTTAGAGAAATAGTCAATTGCTACCAAGATGAATCGATGCCCATTGGATGCTTTAGGATTGATAGGGCCAATAACATCAATGCCCCACATAGAAAACGGCCATGGTTCGGATAATCGATGCAACTCATTCGGAGGGACATTAATCTTGTCACCATGAATCGACATTTGTGACAACTCCGGACATGCTGAATACAATCTCTTTCGAGCGTGAGCCAATAATAACCCAACCTCATAACCTTCTTAGCTAACATGTGGCCATTCATGTGTGGACCACGTATCCCTTCATGCACTTCCATCATCGACGAACGCGCCGGTTGAATCAACGCATCTTAGCGGGACAGAATCGAATGATCGCTTGTATAAATTTTCTCCATTTAAGAAGAACTTGAAGCCATCTTCCTTATGTACTTTTGGTCGATACGGTACTTTCTTCAGGGAAGCTCGCTTCCGAATATAAGTTTTGATGTCATGGTACCACGGCTTACTATCGGGTTCATCGATCACGGCCATACAATATGCCGGCTTTTTTAATACCTCGATTTTCAGCGGGTCGACCTCAAGTCCATTGGCGATTTGTAACATTGAAGACAAGGTAGCCAAGGCATCGCCGAATCGATTATGAGTCCCGGACGAGATACTCAAATGAGATATCCTCAAATTCCTCCACCGGTTTATCCGGATACTCATGGTAGGGTAGCAATTTAGCATCTCTCGTCTTCCACTTTCCAACAATTCGAAGGATAATCGAGCGGAATCTCCGAACACCTTGAGTCGGGCTATCCCCATTTCAATCGCAGCCTGCAGACCGAGGATGCATGCCTCATATTCCGCTATATTATTTGTGCAAGGGAATACCAATTTTGCGGCCACGGGATAATGCGACCACTTGGAGATATCGAACCGCGCCCGTGCACGATCCCGATAAATTGACAGCTCCGTCAAAATACATAGTCCGGATGTAATCTTCCACCGACATGATCCGATCCTCGAATAATAGGCATCATCATTTCGCCCCGGATTTTCAGCTAGGACATCCGCTATAGCCCGTCCCTTGATTGACTTTTGGGACAAATATTGAACATCAAATTCGGAGATGAGGATCCGCCATTTGGCAAGTCTACCAATCAAGGCGGGTTGATTAAGCAAGTATTTGATAGGATCGCACTCTGTCACCAGAAGTACCTGGTAATGCAAGGTATATTGCCGAAGCCTGTGCGGTACCCAGACTAACGCCGCACATGTTTTCTACCGCTTCGGTGTACTTCATTTACAAGCGGTGAATTTCTTGCTCAGATAATAAATGGCTCGTTCTTTTCCATCCTCCTGCCTCTCTTGTGCTAACATAGCACCCAAAGACTCACTAAGGATTGTGAGGTAGAGGATTAAAGGTTGCCCCGGTGTTGGAGGAATAAGCACGGGTGGACTCATGAGATCTTTGCTTCGAGTTTCCCAAAAGCTTCTTCACATTCGCTATCCCATTGGATTAGCGCATTCTTCTTTAACGGCTTGAGGAATGGCTTAGCGGTTTCTGATAACCGAGAGATGAATCGAGCAATATAGTTTAGCTTGCCCATCGGACTTCGAACTTCTTTAACCGTCGTCGGCGGCTTAAGCTCACGAATAGCCTTGACTTTAGAAGGGTCGACTTCAATACCCTTATTGCTTACCACGAATCCGAGCAGCTTGCCCGAGCTGGTCCCAAAGACACACTTGGCGGGGTTGAGGCGTAACTTGTACTTTCGAGTCTATCGAACAATTTCTTGAGCGTTTCCACATGATCTTCTCCATGCCTTGTTTTTGCTATCATGTCATCAACGTAAACCTCAATCTCATTATGCATCATGTCGTGGAAAAGGGCAACCATGGCTCGTTGGTAAGTAGCTCCAGCATTTACGAGACCGAACGGCATCACCCGGTAATGAAACATTCCCCATGGTGTGGTGAAAGTGGTTTTCAACTTGTCATTGACATTCATCGAGAATCCGATTGTACCGGAGAAACCATCCATGAATGAAAACAATTCAAATCCCGATCATTGTCAACAAGTACGTCGATATGCGGGAGGGGAAAATCATCTTTAGGGTCGGCCTTATTCAAATCTCGATAATCGACATTGCACCCGAATACGCCCATCCTTCTTCATGATCGGGACTATATTGGCAACCCAATCGAATATTCTCGTAGTCTCAAGGAATCCGACGTCAGCGACTTCATGACCTCCTCTTTGATCTTCGGACCAGTGCAGTCCGGCCCTCCTTGACTTTTGCCCACCGGCTTAGCCGAAGGATCTATCGGCAAACAATGTTCGACAATGGAACGGTCAAGACCGGGCATATCCGCATAGGACCAAGCGAAAATATCCCGGTAATCCTTCAGGAGCTTAGTCAAGCGCTCAGTCATCTCTTTGGAAAGGTTTGCCCCGATCTTAACTTCTTTAGGGTTTTACGCATCGCCTAGGTTGACCGAGACGGTTTGTTCACCTTGGTCAAGGGCTTGATCTCCTCATGTCGTTCGAAATCTAGACGAATTTCCTCATAATCCGGACTGCACTCATCTAGGTCGTATACTTCAGAATCCACTAGATTTCCCTCCTCATGTATCCCCACGAAACATAAAGTAACCAAATCAAAAAAACAAACAAGGTTTAATTGCGGTGTTTCTTTTTTTTTTTTTTTTTTTTTTTTTGAAGAACTTTATTTATTTATTTTTGTTATTATTTTTTTTTCAAAACCGCGGGACATGAATTCTTGAAGAAGCCCAACCCTCGGTTCTTACCATGATGACAAACTTGTTGGTCGTTGGTTATCGTCATCGGGTTGGTTTGGGATACTTCAACAAGATTCGAAAAATAGTGCAATTTTATTGATATGAAATTACATCTTCTAGGAAAAAAATTCAAGAGTGCAACACAGAATAGAAATCCCAATGTGACCCAAAACCTAAAGGAAACAGAAAAAGTCCCACGCGGGGATTGCATAAACATAAAGATGTTACTCTGAATCTAAACCCTCCAGTGGATCATCACATATGGCATTGACGAATGATTTGGAAGGTTTAGGTGCTGGGTAAGGTTCCTCTTCATGCGCTCCGTCTTCGGATATAGCAGCAATGGTTACATCGTCAAAATAACCAGCGATATCGAAGACTCCTTCATCTTCTTCGGACCCTATGGGCTCAACCGGAATACCTCGATCCTTCGGTGTGTCGGGGAACACAATCCCCAAGTCTTCTTCGAATTGGGTCAAATTATCGTAACCTCCAACCACTCCAGTGATCGGAAAGTGGTATATAGAGGTGGGGGTAAAGGATCGCATGCACTGCTACCGCGACCCATTACGCCTCTTTTATGTCCACGTCCTCGACATCCCAGACCGGCTGTATGAGATTGGCCTTTGGGTTCAATTGGGGTGCGAATCCCTTGGCCATGTCGACCTAAACCCATACCGGGTTTGAAGTCATTGCCAACCATTATCTTAGCCACCATAAGAGAAGTGGCTGATATTTCGGGAACCGGCAAAGGACTTTCCGGTGATGCATGGATAGTGTGTACTATCTCAAAAGCGTGGTAGGAATCTTCTTCAACATGAGTCGGCTCGATGTAAGGGATGGCCGTCTCATTGAAAATCTGGTGATCTTCCTCCCCATGGACGATCACCAACTCGTTCGACCACGAACTTAATTTTCGATGAAGGCTTGATGGGACAGCTCCGGCATTATGAATCCAAGGTCGGCCTAAGAGAAGGTTAAAGGCCGAAGGAATATCTAATACCCGGGAAGAGAATGTCAAACAAAGAAGGCCCGATCTGAATCTCCAAGTTGATCTCGCCCTGAAGACATCCTTCTTTACGCCATCGAATGAGCGGACGGAAGTCTTGGCCGTCCGCAACCTGGCCAGGTCGATTCCAAGACGATTTAATGTGGCTAATGGGCAAATATTTAGTGCCGACCCGTTGTCAATAAGTACACGAGCTACGTGAGTTTGCTTATGTTTGACTGTTATGTGCAAAGCTTTGTTATGACCTCGCCCTTCAAGAGGAATCTCATCGTCGTCGAATGCAACCTGATCCTTTAGAAGGATCGTCCCCACAAAGTTCTCTAGTTTGTCCTGTTCAACATTCTCGGGTACGTGAATTTCGCCGAGTACCTTCATCAAGGACTCCCGATGCTTCTCGGATGACCGTAGAAGTTCGAGTAGGGATACCCGAGCCGGTGACTTCCGTAACCCGGTCGACAACGCTGTATTCACTCGCCTTGATTACGACCAAGAATTCCTTAGCATCTTTCTCGGTGACTTGTTTAGTCGGTTGGTTATCACTATAAGCGCGTCCCGATCTTGTTATCGGGGCAAGATCGTAGGACCAAGGAACCGCCTTGTCATTAGCGTACGGAAAAGGCTGAGGCGAGGCAATGACTATTCCAAGTTCATCATCCACTACATCTTCCAAGGCGGGCATGTCTCGCTAACTCCCGGGTCATTCTTGATCAAGTTAGTCACTTTAGCATCTTCCACCCGAGACTCTTGAAAAGTCCCGGGTTGGGTCAAAGCCGCAAGCTCGATCCCGATCAATGACAATGGGATATAGTGGCCACTGTCCCGTTTGACTTGCCCGGACTATGAATCCATTCTTCGTGAGAGTGGAGACCTTTTCCTTCAACCCGATCGAGTGATATCGGTTCACCGACCTCATAATATCCTCGCCCGATTAGAGCATTGAGAACATCAGCTACTTCAACCTTAATAGCACCAACTTGTCTAATTCCCAGCCCGAATACAAGCATTAACTTTACTTGAATGATCCGGCAAAGGATTATTCTGGACATTCGGCGGTTTGTTGCCTTGGAACGAGAATGCCTTAGAATCAAGAAGATCTTGGATCCGATGCTTTAACACGAAAGCGTTGTCGGTGTCATGTCCAAGCTCCCCCAAAGTGGTAATCACATTTCTTTGATGGATCATATCTTGGCGAGCTCGTGTTACTGAGTCGTAGAGGCTCGGAAGTCGGTAAACCTCTCTTACGTAGAACCGCGAGTACTTGCGACGGGGTTCCCGGTAGAGGGGTAAACCGCCGAGGGGGCCGTTGATTCCCTCTTTGTCGTTGCACGCCGAAATTGGCCCTCTGATTTGGAATCTGTACGGACCGGCGTCCGGGTCGTGGGTTTTTGGCCGTAGGTCATGTTGACTCGTGGGGCCGGCTCCTTGTCTTTCCTTACCGCAAACCTCTTAGTTGTTGTGGTGACATCATCGTACCAACCTTTCTTCATACCGTTCTCGATTTCTTGACCATTGCGATGAGATGGCTGAATGACGTAGCTGACGGATCCCGCAGTCGGGTTTTCATAATTCGGCAGAGTGGAAACAAACAACTTCATGAGCTCCCTTTCCGGAGGGACTGGTTTCACCGAGATGCCACATTCCTCCACCTGGTGGCATACTTGCTCGATTGTTTCTCCTTTCTTCATCTCAAGCTGTTCAAGATCTTCTCGGTGGTGAGCACGTCCAAGTTAAAGCTGAAATGTTTGATGAAAGCATTAGCTGCCTTCTCCCAATCATCCATCCGATAGATCTCGTAGTCCGTATACCACCTCATGGCGCCTTCTTTTAAACTAGCCTGGAAAGTTTGGACCATTAGGGGGCCGTTGGTCGCGTGCTTATTCATTCTTGCTTGGTACATCCTGGACGTGCTTGAACCGGGTTAGAAGTCCCATCATACTTCTCGAAGTCGGGCATTTTGAACTTCTACGGCACTCGTGACCTTTGAAAAGACGAGACAAGTCAATCTGGGTATGTTGTGAGTCCCCTCGACCTCTCGGATCCTCTGTTCCATTTGGGCCAACTGCTTGGCCGTATCACCATTCAACCCGGGGGCCACGGGGCTGGCTTGGGGGATTGGGACTACGGGCGGCGTGCTCGAGCTCACGCCCGTGAAGATCACGTCTTCTAGCGGCATTGTCTGATAGGGAGCAGTTTCCGGGGCTTTACCGGAGTTGTCCATAGGAGGAATTGGAGCGGGAATGGTTAGCGGTGGGCTGATGGTGGATGATTGAAGTTTGGCGGCGAAGGCAGCCATCATTTCTTCCATCTTTCGGGACATCATCCCTTCGAAGCGCTCGGTCAAGGAGCCAAGTTTCTCGTCCGGGGCAGCACCGACGATGGCGTTGATGTCGGCCATCTTCCTCGCGACCGATCGAGTAATATGCGGAGGATCCGTGATAAATTACCCGTACGTAGTAACAAACGCAAAATGAGTACAGAGAGCAAGAATATCGAGCCGGTCCATGGCATCCCTCTAGACTCAAACGAACAAAGTGATTATAACCAAAGGATTGAAACATGTAATTTTCAGTTTGTCTGCTTTTACGAAAAAATCCGTATCAATTTGCACGTTGACCAAAACATGTCCAAATTTTACGAGCTTATAGTTGAGAAAATGATGAACAACTTTTATGTTGGCCAATCGGATTAGAAATGCACGGATCAAAGCAGTTTAATGTGTCTTTCCAAAAAATCACGTTCGAAAAACTATTATAACCGCATGTTGTTGAAAAAACGAAGGGCCATATTAAATTATGAATTTAATTCTGAAATTTTGTAAGACATTAGTTCAAACATAGGTCTACAACTTTCGTGTTTGGCACTTACTCAAAACTCGATCATAGAATTTAGTAAAAATCGTACAACAGGAACAAGCCAAATCGAAATTGAGGACAACCGATGAAATTGTAAAAACTACATAAGCAAAGTGTGAAATTGGAAATAAGACGATGAGATTCCTAAACAATCAACCTATGAAAGTAAATACATGACTCAATTTAAGCAAACTAAGAAATCAAACGGTTTTTCTTTTTTTAGAGGCCACGTGATCTATAGACGAATGGGCCTTCAAGGCGCGCCGCAATCGTGCATTCTCCTTTGCCAAAGCATCTCCTTTTCTTGGGCCTTCATCGCTTTCTCTTCGCTGGCTTTGAGTTGAGCTTGACGGGTATGCTTGCATTGTCACGATCGGGATCTTCGGGAGTATCTCGGCGGGGATGGCATGAAACCGAATATACCGAGAGTTGTGGCAAAGTGACTCCTCATTTTTCCGGTGAGCTCCTCTATGGGCCAAATCGGCTTCGATTAGAACACTCTGCCAAGCCTCGTAATGACGTCTCGGTTACGCTCCGTAGTTCTCGTCCTTCTCAAATTGAACTTGGAATTCGTTGGGCCCAAGTGAAGGCGGGATATCCCGCGGGACCCGAAATTGTCGTGTAACCCGAAGAGGCCGATAGCTGGTCGCTCCATAAATGCCCATCAAAGGCACGGGTTTCCGGTCGCCATGGCACAATCGAGCTTCTACCACTCGGAACCATACAAACTTGCCAAAGGAAAATCTTAGGATTTGGATTCTCGAATAAATGGACCCACTCGCGTATAGTGCAAGTTTTTAGTTCGATCCTGTATTTGTTTAAATCTTAAAATAGGGTTGTTAGTCATACCCATTTCAAATACGATCATGTTTTCCCCGAATTGAGAAAGGTGTGAGAAAAACCAGATTTGTAAAAGCTCAATTGGGGCTCGAAAAGTCTTATCTTTTTCTTTCTTGTTTTCTTTTTTGGAATGAGCGAAACATGTTAGTGAAATGAAAGTTTCAAAGAAGGATGGTGTTTACAAAATTGACCCCACCACAAACTTGTTTTACCGTCCATGCTATCACGGGATCTATAGAGTTTTGACGGAATGGAAAAATGATAAGTCCGAAAAAGGTTAAGATAAAAATCTTAGATCTCATGAGGTCGGAGTTATTTTCAAAACATTCAATAAGGAAAAATAATGGGCATGCCCGCAAGTTACCCTTGAGCACTTTTTCAATTTCTTTTTTAGTCGAACCCAAAAATTCAGCAAGCACTACCACCGGATCTACCCGAATAGGTGGTTCAACCACATCCAACTCAATTGATTTTCCAATGGCAATACATGTATTCTTCCGTGTGGGTGTGAGCTCAAACTTACCTCCGAACACAAACGTGGTCGTCTCGGGGCACCAAAAATGAGCAAGTGCTTGCATGATCCCGCTTTGAACATCAATCTCAAGAATTGGCAACATGAACCCGATACGCTTGAGCACGTACTCTTTGGCCATCCGGCTTCAACTTACCCCATAGCTTCTTGAGCTCTAGCTTTGGAGTAGGCACGAAACGGATATCGTTGCGACCCATTCGTATATAGATCACGTGCCAATTAAATCAACCTAAACCATGGACCAGCCCAAAATAAAAATGAGATAACATGGCATAAGAGACAAGAAATTACCGCTCGTGGGAAGAAAATGTCAATCACAAAGACATGCACATGAAGTGTGGATTCAGATTTTAGTTCTTTTAGCAAAATGAAATGAAAGACGAACGACATGTCGCGACCTCGCGTACGTTCATCATGACTAGTTGCTGCCTTGCATACATAGTCACGACTAGTCGGGTCCAATCATCTCGGCTTGGTTCGGTCGACAAGAGCAACTCTCATGCATCATAGCCTTACGTGCATGAGAATAACTCTTGAGCCATTTTTTGAAGAATTCGGGATCCAAGCGGGATAACCTTTAGCGAAGCCTTACCGCCAAGGTTAAAGAACCACATAAATACCATCCTGAAACTATCGGGTGACCCGGGTTCGGTCACAAGTCAAGGTGGTGTAGTGCAATTATATAGAGGCATGCACGACATTTTAAAAGCAATCAGCACTTCGATAGTTCAAAAATTAAAATTCTCATCACCAAGCCTGCAAAACAGAGGTTAGCCACGGACTCCTCCCCTTATAACTCCCTTTCCCGCAAAACCATTTAACACATAAGGATTAAAATTCAAAAAAGATTGCCGGATCAAGTGATTTTATTTTTCATGAAATTATTCTGGCCTAAGTCCTCTTTAGTCTCCGGTGGAGTCGCCAAGTTGTCGCGACCTAAAATATAAACAAGTTAATTTTCGGGCTAATGGATTATCGGGTTAATTAATTAACTAACCTAACTCGGACTCTCCCAAGTCCATACCAAATCGCAACTTAAGGTTCAAATAATTAACATGCAACGTGTTTTGAATTTGGAGTCGCCACTAATCATTTTCGGTAGGTTGATTAGAAACCTAAATAAAATAGCGGGAGAAAACTATCTTATTTCCGCGAACCGGAGATTTTGAATTCGGGGGATTTGGTTACGCTAGATTACTCTAACGCCCTTTCGGTACCATTTTCATGAAAAATATTTGATTTGGCAATTTTGATGGATTTTACTTGAAATTCAAAGATGCAATTTTTTGGTTTTTTCTTCTTTTTTATGGGGATGTAAAACATTGAACTTTGTACGATATACACCATGGGTGATTTAGAAAGAAAGAAAACGCAGCCAATCACGAGTATTTACAAAAATAAATTAACATGTAATAATGCTAAATTTTGGGACACGTGACATGTCTAAAATAAACAAACAAATGTTCACACCAAACGATTACATTTTTTGTAGATCGAGATGGAAATGGTTACCTTCTATTACACAAAATCTTACTCACGTACACGTTATGGCTTCCTTCAAGATCTCGGAGTTGGAAGAACGTGGCTATCGTCGAAAAAAGGCAAGCAGTGGCGCTGTTGGATGGCGAGAGGCGAAGTACGTGCCGGGACTCGTCGAAGATGATGCTCGACTAAAACTCTTTTCTTCACTCTCAAATTTTCTCTTACGATTTTTCTCAAGAACTCTCTTTTTCCTCTCTAAAGAATTTCTCTCACAAATTCTCTCAATTCTCTTCCACTCTAAAACTCTCTCAATTCTCTTTCCCTCCCCTCCAATTCTCAAGAACTCTCCCCCTTTTATAGCCAAATTTCTCCATCATCTTCCCTTCTTCATCTTCTCTTCATCACCTTCCCTTCATCATATTCATCTTCTCTTCTTCATCTTCCCTTCACCATCTTCCTTTCATCATCTTCTCTTCTTTATCTTCTCTTCATCACCTTCCCTTCATCATCTTCCCTTCATCATCTTCCCTTCTTCATCTTCTCTTGGTATTTGCAATGCAGTCCCCGAAGTTTCAAGTATTTGCAATACAGTCCCTGAAGTTTTAAGTATTTGCAATACGGTCCCTGAAGTTTTAAATCTTCTCGGTATATTTTTCCATCCCGTGCCTAGTCTAGACGCATGCTAAATTAAGTGTTCTGCTTGCCCAATTATATGCCAATGCAATGTACGCTAAAAATAAATATATGAGATGATTTTTTATAATTTTTATGCAAAAAATAGATTAGTCAAAATTTAGGCGTCAACAGCTTAGATTGTTTTCAAGCTCAAGTTGATTCAACTCACCTTGCGTTTGAGGGGGGATGTTAGCAATATTAGGACATTTAATTGATTCAGCATATCTTTTAGGATTATGCGTATATCTCCTTTAATAATGAATATCCTTGTTTAATTATAATTGATATTATCTTTGTCTATTTCCTTAGATAGTGATCTCATAAAGCCTATAAATAAACTTAATATAATTCATTATGATATATCGAAATATATTAAAATTCCTCTCTTTCGCTTTATACTATTTAACTACAAGTCCGCTACAATGACAATGGATTTGTCGTCTCCCTTGGGCTATGGGGTATGCTCAAGTTGCATCTAGGTTAACGTTCTAGAGGCAATAGATGCGATCCTAGGGCTGCCTCTTCATAGCCAATATGAATTGCACAAGGCTTCGGATTAGGGGTATTAATACGAATCTTTAACCCACTTTTATTTATTTGAGCCATATATGAATTCAGTAGATTTAAAAAGTGAGTCTAATATAAATTTAGACTTATAAAACCTATTCAAAAATGAATTTTAACTCGACCCATTTTCAACCCATTTTTTTCCACAACCTACAACTTCTCAAGCATCATTTGTAAATGGATCGCAATTATATTAGTCTAATAGATGAAAATGGAACAACAGATATAGCCAGCAATTATATCAAACACAGTGAAAATATGTTATGGATTCGTTTTTCTAAATCATACTTTTTTTTGTAGATAAAAATGGAACAACAGATATAGCCAGCAATTATATCAAACATAATGAAAATATGTTATGAAGCTAATGAATTATGTCAAATATAAATCACTAAATTTACATTGCAAAACAAATTAAGTAAATCTATTTTAATTGATCCATTTTTTTGGATCAAAAATTGATCCATTTAGAACCCAACTCAATGGGAAAATTTCAAAAAGGGGTCCCAAGTGTCCTCATTTTTTTCAAAAAAGGGCCCGAGTGGATCTTGTTTCAAATAAAAACCTGAAGTGTCAATTCTTGTTTCAATTAAGGGTTTGAAGTGTCCAACTATGTTTCAAATAAGGGCTTGAGCTTGCCGGCCGGTCAAATATTCGTCGGCCGGTGAACACATGATATTTCAAAGCGATGGAACAAGGGCATTTTTGAACAAACAAATTTAAATAAGAAAAAGTCAAAACTTTAAATTAAAACACTCAAAACAAGCGTTCATTTTCTTTCTTCAACCCACCCACGTTCTTCTCCAACGCACGTTCATCATCGAAAGAAATTGTTGCCCGAGGAAGTGTTACCAGAGCAAGCACCGGCGAGCGTTAGCGGCCAATGACCATGAGGCGGTGTGAATCGGGCGGCGGCGACAACCAAGATGATCAAAGGGTGAAGGATTTTGAAAGAAACTGAAAGGAAAAAACTCTGCTCCTAGAGTTCATACAAAGTCTTCGCCCTCCCAATTCAACAATCATTTCGATTGTGTCCTTCATTTTGCTTTTGTAATTCAACCGAGGTCGGTTTTCTTCCAGAAGTGGATCTACAAATCAAAAACCCTAATTTTCCTAAATCCTCTAATTTCTTTCGTTTTTATAAAGGTTTGTTTCCTAAGTTGGTTCAATTGGTACTTCGTTCATCCAAGACAAGGCCATTACACTCGTTGAGTAACATGTCCATAAGGAATGAGCATGTGGTGGAATGTGACAACGATAGCAGCAGCATCGATGGAAGTGAGTTTCATTTTCTAGTGACAAGTTTTATTTATTATGCATTTTCTAATTGTATTTGTTGTGGTCGTGGTCCCTATGTGTCGTTCGTGGTCCATGTTTATCAAATATTTACTACTTTGAACATGTTTTTTTTTTTTTGGTAATGTTTTGTCGTTTACACAAATATTTGTTCGTGGTCCACTATTTACTATTTTCATTTTGTTTATTGTGTTCGTGGTTTCTGTTTCTTAAATATTTGTTGATGGTCCAAATATTTTAATATGTTATTCTTCCGCATATGTCAAAATGCCGTGCTATGAGACTGTTTTGACAGATTTCATGAGGATGTTGTTCATGAATGGGAAGGATAAGGTGAAGTGTTTCAAGAATGAAAATTGCACTTTGAAGGGCTGATTTATTGTATGACCTACACATGCTTGTGATGAGGATTGTAATTGCAACTTGATGTTTTTTCTTCTTCCATTTGCACCAAGTCATGGATGTGAAGAAGTGAATTATTCCACGTCCGATAGGTGTGCTGAGGGTGTTGAAGAAGATGGGTTTACGATTATTGATCTCAACGAGTTATACGGAAGAAATGTACGAAGTATAGAAGGCGCTTCAATGCGGAGGGATACGAAGGTTGGAAACATCATGTTGTATGTAGATACATTATCCGATAATGTAGATTTCCTGAATATGGGTAGTCAAGTTGAGTATATACATCCTAAGTTTGATGCTGAGGTGGATATGGAGAATCCTACCTTCAAGTTGGAGATGTGCTTTAGCAATGCTAAAGAGTTTAGAGGAGTAGTTAGAAATTATGCTATTAAAAATGGGAAACAGGTGAGGTTCACTAAAAATGTGCCAAATAGGTTGAGGGCAGTATGTTCTGACGATTGTCGTTGGCTTATATATGCCTCCAAAGTGCAGAGGGAGTAGACTTTACAAGTTAAAACCTTCAACCCTGTTCATACATTCTACATGTTCCTCAAGTGAGCTCTAAATGGCGGGCAAACAAGTATTGTGATCGGTTGAGGAATAATCCAACGTGACTAAGTGATTCAATGAAGAAAAAAAGGAGTCTCGAGAATGTTTTGAAGTTGTCCAGGACAATGATCTCCGGAGCCGGGGTTAAAGCTATTAGTATGGTCATGGGGAATGAGAAGGAGCAATTTGGGATGCTTAGAAGGTATTGCCAAGCACTTATTGATTCCAACGCTGGATCCGCTTGTGTAATCAAGAGTGAGCAATGTCAAAACCAATTTAAGTTTGAAGAAGTCTATATATGTCTAGATGCATTGAGAAGGGGTTTTCTAGAAGGATGTAGGCGCTTTGTGGGGTTTGATGGTTGTCATTTGTCATCGGGCTATAAAGGTATACTTCTAGCAGCTATAGGCCTAGATGGAAATGATCAGATGTATCCATTTGCATGGATAGTCATGGGACAAGAAACATACAAGACATGGCATTGGTTTATTAGTACGATCGCGGAAGATTTGGGGATTATAGACCCAGCAAATTCAAAGTACTGGACTTTCATGTGTGATAAGCAAAAGGGATTGGTGCAAGCACTAGCTAATTTGATGCCCGAAGTAGAACATAGATTTTGCTTGAGGCATCTTTATGAGAACTTCAAGTTGCATCACAAAGGACTAGGACTTAAACTTTTGGTTTGGAAGGCAGCCATGGCAACGAGGGTATGTGATTTCGACTTGGCAATGGAAGAGCTTAAGGCGCTTAATGAAAAAAGCTTATGATTGGTTGTCCCGGAGGCCTTAAGTGCAATGGAGCAAGTCCCACTTTAGAACAAACTCAAAATGCGATGCTTCCTTGAATAATTGATGCGAAAGCTTCAACAAGAGCATCATTGATGCTAGAGACAAGCCTATCATCACGTTGCTTGAAGCTATAAGAGTGCAACTCATGGAAATGATTCAAAACCAAAGAGATGGAGTGGCCAACTACAATGGTGTGATTTGTCCTAAGATTCGGGAGACATTAGATCTTCAAAAAAAAAATTCAGCATCGTGGATTCCTACATTGAATGGAGAGGATGAATTTGAATTGAGTGGATCATATGGAGACAAGAGGGTAGTTAATATAAGACAGAAAACTTGTAGCTACGGAAGATGGGACATTAGTGGGATCCCTTGTTGTCATGCCATGGCGACTCTTGTATACTTGAAGGAACGACCTGAAAAATGGGTTCACACATGTTTCAGTGTGAAAACATTCGTGCGAACTTATAGCCATGTTGTGCATGCTATAGATTCCAAGGACACATGGCCTGCTAGAGAGCATCTACTCCCACCGGATGTGCCTAAGAAAGTTGGTAGAAAGAAGAAACAAAGAACAAAGTCGGTGAATGAAATAAATGATAACAATTTAAAGAAGAGGAAGAAGAAAGTTGTGCAAGAACCCGTGAGAACCAAATTGAAGAGACAGAATACCACAATCACTTGTGGGAAATGCGGTGGGTTAGGTCATAACAGGAAATGCGGTGGGTTAGTCCATCAGCTACATCAACAACAACAATGGCGGCAACATCAACTGCCCTAGCAAATTCTACATCCGCCTCATTCTTGCAAGATGTGGTAGAAGCACTCCATTAGCCCCAACATCACCAACCGAGACTGCTGAATCGCTTTGCGTCATTTTTTAGCAACATGGAAAGCTCAATATCATCTATGAGAAGAGAGAAGATGCAAGTATCCATCTATGCTTGACTTTGTGATAAATGTGTTCTTGTGCTTGACTTTGTTTTGACTATCTAATTTAATTCTTAATTCAACTGTAGGTAAAGAGGAGGACGTGAAGACTTAAACAAGAAAATGGTCAAAGATGATCAACTTTTTGAGATATGCAATACCAACAAGATCAATAACTTTTTGGGATGTTTGTGATGTTTCTCTTTTCCATCAATGAAGTAAGTCTACATGGGGTCATGTTTCTCTTTTTTGGCATGATAAGGGATATGAAGATGCAAAGCAAGTAGTTGAAGCTGTGAAATGCAAATGTGCATATGCAATTGGGGCTGCTGGCTTTTGTTGGGGAGATGAGTAGCTTTGTTCTAGACGATTCTTTAAAAGATCTCTTTTCAATGCCAAGAATCTCTTAAAGTAGCTGCATGAACCTTCCTATGCACATTTTCATTGTTATGCACTTGAATTATATTGCATATGGCTTGCTTATCGAAATTAATATTTACACGGCACACAAGCCACTAAAGATTTTGATGCTTTATTTACAGGTTTTTGGCAGGTTCATTCTTGCAGGGATAACTTTAGTTGAAGTGATTTTATCTAGGAAGGTCAGTTTTCCAATTGCGTAGTAATGTTCGTTTCCGAGTAACTTACTTACATGCGATTTAAAATTTTATAGAGCCATGAGAGTTTTTCCCACTTTCGTCTTTCCGGAGCAAGGGAAGACACTTGAAGATTTACCTCTGAGTCACTGAGCTCTTAACGATACGATTCGGATTTTCCATTTTCAGATTCTGTGTAAAGGGGAATGCTTGCCAGATATACGTGTATGCATGTGCTTTTGGTATTGTGTAAGACGTATCTATTCCATATGTGAACTATGTATCACAATATAGAATTGTTATGTTATTTAGAGCGATAGTTTGGCAAGTGAAGATGGATGATGTGCAAGGAAGTGCAATATTTTTTTTGCATATCCTTTCCTGAACTTTCTTTCCTCTGCTATATCATAAGACTCACTAGTGGCCCGAGAACTGCATTGTGGAGTTAAACATATTCAATACCAAATTCTCTTGCGAATAATATCCCGGGTCTTTAAAAAAAAACAGCTAAGTACTTGAAAAAGAATTTCTCAGTCGGGCAGTATTGTGCATTTGAATTCACAAGCATCACTAAAACACAGGTTCTATTGAATCCAAACCGAAAAAGGACTGTGAAATTTGTATGGTATCAAACGATAGGAAAGTATTGATCATCAACAACTCATCTTTAAACACTTACATTTATTGAACTTTAATATTTGCATCACAAAAAGAGACAATCACATATAAGTTTACAATTTCAATTTGTGTGCATAGCACAACACTCAATAGAAAGCTCCATTGATCACAGCCCATTCTAACACAACCTTAGGTGACAATCTCAGCTCCTTCATGGACCGTTTCTATCTAATCTTAATGCAGGCAGATATTGAATATCACAAACTTCAATACAATCAGCATCACCACATGCACAAATAGAGAACTTCATTCACAATGGTGCTCCATTCTGCAGCTCCAGTGCTATAGTCAAGCAGCTCTACCTCATTACATTTCAATTAGCATATCCATCTTGATTTAATAGCTTGAGAAACATATGTTGCATCCATCTAAATGATCAAACAAGTAAGTCTGACATTGACTTCTCCATGTTAGATGATATTATTTTTCCAGAAGCAGATATACTAGCATCTAAAGACATATTCAATGATGCCTCTGATGCTAAATCTTGAAGTCCCTTTCGCACTTCACTGCGCTTTGCTTCTAAAGCAAAAGAGGGCTTATCTTTTGGAGTCTGCAGCAAAATCATAAATTGTCATCAATAGATTGTAGCTAATAGAGCAAAACAAAAAAGTTTCTACACTCCTAACAAGAAAGTTATGACCACTAATAAGGAAAGTCTACAAGCAATGCATAGACTCTACCATACTATTATCTACACACGTCATTTTAAAACCGGACATATAGAAATCTATAATGGAAAACCGGTGTGAAGTTTGGCCAAATGCAGCAATGATTTTCTGTTTTCTACTTACAGATCCATAAAGTTTTAAAACCAATATATAAAACTTATTTGAGATCATGTGTAATGTCTATTATGCCTTAAGATAAGATGTTCAAGCCCTTTTTTTATTTTTTTGCACTGTGAAGGTTCCAATCGGTCTTGGTCAGCAAAGAAGCCAACACCAAATCGACAAGCAAACAAAAATACCCAAAAGAGCAAGTATGTATAATCTATATAGGCTCGGTTCAAGCATTCCGTCGAGCATGTTGTATGCGATTTGCTCGTGTAGTTTATACACAAGTTTAAACTAGCGACTCGCTTCAATCCATCACAATAAGAGCAAATATGTATCTAACTCAACCTTCACCAACACTACTTGAAATTCAATGTATGTTTTCATTCTAAGAGCAACCAGCATAGCCACTATGGAACTCACCTGCGCACAACTGGACTTCTAACTCCAGACCATGAGAAAATGAAGCGCGTATGTTCTGAAAGTCACCAACGAGGATCAGAAGCTTGTAAATGAGACGAGATGTAGCAGCCATTGGTTAAGAAAATGTGGGTTTTAGAGTCTCTTTCAAAATCCTTTGCCCCTTGACCGTCGCCGGCGCCACCGCTGCCGTTCGATTCACGCCGCCGCCTGGTTGCAGGCCACCAACCCAACGGTGCTTGCTGTGATAATGCTTCCTCGTTCAAGCAACAATCTCTTTTGCCGATAAACGTGGGGAGAAGAAGGTGCGAAGGTTTTTGGATTTTTAACTTGAAGTTAGACTTTTACTTTATTCAAAAAGATTTGGACAAAAATGCCCCTATGCCGGTTGCCGGAAATATCATATGCGCCTATGAACATTTGACCAGCTGGTGAACTCAGGCCTCTAATTAAAACAAGATTAGACATTACGAACCCTTATTTGAAATAAAATCTACTTTAAATTCTTTTTAAAAAAAATAAAAGCATTTAGGACTTTTTTTTTATTTTTTTCCCAACTCAATTCGTTCTAGTGGACTGACACATGTACAAGGGATAATTGAGCTGTCCATATAACATCCACTCGTCCAGAGTGAAAACCAAACATTACATAACTTTCAAGATTTTACGAAAAAAACATTAAAAAAGAGAAACAACACGACCTTCAACGATTAAGGTTTCTTCCACGACTCGAAAGAAACCCAAAATTACCACTTAAACACGAAGGGAAAAATAAAAATCTCAGATACGCCACCACCACCACCTAGCATCCTCAGACATCGGCCCTACCTCTCCTTAATCGACCTCCTCGATCTTGGGGCCAGCGCCGCTACCCCCTGCAGGAGGAACATCTTCATCCATCCCGCCGGCGCCCATGTCCGGACCAGCACCTTGGTACATCTTCGCAATTATGGGGTTGCAGATGCCTTCAAGCTCCTTCATCTTGTCCTCGAACTCATCCGCCTCGGCGAGCTGGTTGCTGTCCAACCAGTGGATAGCTTCCTCGATGGCATCCTCGATCTTCTTCTTGTCCGCAGCGGGGAGCTTGGCGCTGATCTTCTCGTCCTTGATGGTGTTCCTCATGTTGTAGGCGTAGTTCTCAAGTGCGTTCTTCGCGTCCACCTTCTTCTTGTGCTCCTCGTCCTCGGCCTTGTATTTCTCAGCTTCCTGCACCATATTCTCAATCTCCTCCTTCGACAGCCTTCCTTTGTCGTTCGTGATCGTGATCTTGTTCTTCTGGCCGGTGGTCTTGTCCTCAGCTGAGACATTCAATATGCCGTTAGCATCAATGTCGAAGCAGACGTTAATCTGGGGAACGCCCCTAGGAGCTGGAGGAATGCCCGAGAGCTCAAACTTGCCCAGCAAGTTGTTATCCCTGGTTCTCGCTCTCTCACCCTCGTAAACCTGGATGAGGACGCCGGGTTGGTTGTCTGAGTAGGTCGAGAAGACCTGCTCCTTCTTGGTGGGTACGGTGGTGTTTCTCGGGATCAAGACAGTCATGACACCTCCGGCGGTTTCCAAACCAAGAGAGAGGGGAGTAACGTCCAAGAGCAATATATCTTGCACCTTCTCATTGCCCTCGCCACTCAGAATTGCCGCTTGGACCGCCGCCCCGTAGGCCACGGCCTCATCAGGGTTGATGCTCTTGCACAGCTCCTTCCCGTTGAAGAAGTCCTGCAGTAGCTGTTGCACCTTGGGGATCCTAGTAGAACCACCCACAAGAACAACATCATGCACGTTGCCCTTGTCCATCTTGGCATCTCTCAGGCACTTCTCCACGGGCTCCATACACTTCCTGAAGAGGTCCATGTTCAGCTCCTCGAACCTGGCCCGAGTGATGGTGGTATAAAAATCAACACCCTCGTAAAGAGAGTCGATCTCAATAGTCGTTTGAGCGGTCGAGGAGAGAGTCCTCTTCGCCCTTTCACAAGCAGTCCTCAATCTCCTCAGAGCTCTGGGATTTCCACTGATGTCCTTCTTATGCTTCCTCTTAAACTCCTGCACAAAGTGGTTGACCATTCGGTTATCAAAGTCCTCGCCGCCAAGATGTGTGTCTCCAGCCGTGGCCTTCACTTCGAAGATACCCTCTTCAATAGTAAGCAGAGAAACATCGAAAGTACCACCCCCAAGATCAAAAATCAACACATTCTTCTCTCCAGTGCTGGTCGCCTTCTTGTCAAGACCATAGGCGATGGCCGCCGCAGTCGGTTCGTTGATGATACGCATAACATTGAGGCCGGCAATGACGCCGGCATCCTTCGTGGCCTGCCTCTGCGAGTCATTGAAGTAGGCAGGGACCGTGACGACGGCATTCTTGATGTTCGTCCCGATATATGCCTCCGCGATCTCGCGCATCTTCGTGAGGACCATGGACGAGATTTCCTCCGCAGCAAACTGCTTCTCTTCGCCCTTGTAGTTGACGACAATCATGGGCTTGTCGCCAGGACCAGCAACGACCTTGAACGGCCAGTGCCTCATGTCACCCTGGACCGTAGGGTCGCTGAATCTCCTCCCGATCAACCGCTTCGCATCTGGCAAATACATCGAAATTACCATATCAGCATCGGTCGACAGAACAACACCGTGATGAACTAGGACTTCAGAATGAGAAGAAACAGTAAAAACTAAACTACAGTTAACAAAACAGCGGGCAAACAGAGGTCCCTCTCCAGGTCGGAAGACAAATTCCACAATCTTAATGCGAAAAAAACTCACACGACTAAGCCATCCTTACATCATCTATAGTCTATGCTAACATGAGCAAAAGCTAACCAACTCCATCCGAACGGCCCAAAAATAGGTAAATTCCTCCCGAAAAAACCAGGAAACATCAAGAACATCGGATAACCGCGACACCAAAACGATCGACGAGACATCGATGAACAGCAGAACGGAGACCAAACCGAGCCACCGAAGAAACAGAGTAAGAAACGAGGTCACTCACCGAAGACGGTGTTCGTGGGGTTCATGGCGACCTGGTTCTTGGCGGCGTCGCCGATCAGCCTCTCGGTGTCGGTGAAGGCGACGTAGGAGGGCGTCGTCCTGTTGCCCTGGTCGTTGGCGATGATCTCGACCCTGTCGTGTTGAAAGACGCCGACACACGAGTACGTCGTCCCCAGGTCGATGCCGATCGCCGGCCCTTCCCCTTTTCCTGCCATCGATTCCTTCTCTCTAAGAAAAATTGGTGCGAAAGTAGCTACGATGATTGATGGATCGTCGGTGATGTCTCTGAAGAAGAACTCTGTTTCACAGTAAAGAACGTCTGTGCTGAGGAAGACGGAGTAGGAGGGAGAGAGGTTTTATAAGACTTGCGAGGGAAGCGCGTTTCGGGAGCATTCGAGAATGTTCTGATGGTGGAGTGGTGGCCGTTGGATCTGAGATACGCGGACGGTGGAGGATGCGGCCGTGTGATGACTGGAGGATAGGTGCCAGGTGGATGTCTTTGGGTAATTTCTGGTTGATTCCAGATTTTCCTCGTTGACTTTTGACCCTTGTGAGACGTGCGCGATCCTTTTTGCTTTTAACAACGTAGGTCCGGTCGCCTTTTTTACTCGATCAATTGACAGCAAAGGTGTCAAATAAATGGATAGAACCAAATATAATTCGAATCATATTAATTCATATAATCTGTTTTAATCTATATTTAATGATTTATATCCGATTCAATTTGTAATTAGCCTATTTTGACTCGTTTCATTTTGACTCATATTATCAAAATACGTTAATATCCTACGAAAATTTATATAATTTATTTAACATATTTTTACGCTCTTTATTTGTATATGTTATATGGATAAAAACTTTATATTAAATAAAAAAATCACATTAAAAATAAAAAAAATTAGTAAATAAAATAAATTCATATTTTTTTAATTATTATTATTTCTCATCTAACTCGGTGTAAAACCAGAAAAATGAATTCTTGCACGGGACAGCAGCCACTAAAGAAATTCGTAATCGGAGAACATCCCTCTGCTCGGAGAAAAAAATAGTCCCGGTTATCCCACAGGAACGCAAGAAATGATCAGCAAAATCACGACCAACATTCGAGCGGAGACAAATTTCAGAAACACCCAAGAACAAATCCGGTAGTGTGGGAAGCTCTGCATTCCATCGAGCCCTGTTCGTGTTCGGTCGCTCGCCCGGATCGAAGGATCAACGAGACGAGAACTATCCTTCGAACAAAGACGATGGCTTGATGATGCGATGCATCTTCTTCCTTAACAAATTATATGCTGTTTCCTTCGCTTCCAAAAGGTGGGAGGCACTCACTGCAGATGGAGCGGGGAGAGGGGATGTCTCGCCCCGAAGATGGCGAGCGCAGATATGGTGGAAAAAATTTGACGGATTTGGCGAGATACTACTGTTAAAACAGAGGATCTGTGAGCTCCGGGGCGGAGATGTGGAACGCGACGCCGAGATGCAGCGGATGTTCGAGTTCTTCGACAGGGACGGCGACCGCACGATCACGATGGAGGAGCTGCAGGGGGCATTTTTGCAGTTCTTCTAATGTGTAGTCACTCGAACCATAGTTACGTTCGATCTTGGGAGGCGTGTGTTCGCGAGGATTCAGGGTGGGTTTGGGAGAGTTTTTGAGAAAATGCCTTATGCAGAGGATCTGGGGCTAAGGGTTTTTTAGGCTAAAAAAATTTCACGAAATGCAAATAATATTTGGTAAATACTATTTACATGAAAGGACTTTGGTAAGAGAAAAACACAATTCCTAACATACCCAAGTTCGAGTCGTCCTGGAAGGTCTAGCCATGGCGATCCCCGTGTCGCGCAACCCCGCATACGTCGGCCGCCGAGGTCATGCCACCCTAGGCGAGGGGTGCCGACATCTACGGTGCAACCTCCGCAACCCCGGATCTAGGCTTGTGAGGATCGTGCGAACCCAAAGACTGAGCCCTCGAGATCAAGCAACCCCAAGCAAGGCGACACTTAGGTTACACGATCTCAGGCAAGCTACATCCAACAAAGGCAATGAGCCCGGAGTCTCCAACTCGGCCGTGCTCGACCGGGGCGACGTCAACTCTAGTGATTAGGGCTCAAAATTGAACACGAGTGTCACGCAAGCCTCGGCGGCCATCGGCAAGCCTCGATTCTCCAAATCTTGTATTGACCCTCCGGATCTGGTCTCATCGATCCGCGACCATTAGCGTTAACCATCCCTCGGTTCACAGAGTGCCCTTATTCAAAGAGAGAAGGTGTGCAAAGAATTGGGATGAACAATGCCAATTTCGGGGATAAAATAGGAATACGAAAAATTGGTGAGGGCAAAATTAAAATAAAAAGCATCATTAATTGTGCACTTCAGCATTCCCAAAATATTAAATGCCCAGTACTAGTAAGCCAAAGGCTTTGGAAGGCTGTGGAAATACAAAGAGTTTTCCCAATGAGATCCTAAAAATTGTTTATCAAACAAAAGTTTAGCATTTGTCCAATGATCTTTAGGGCATGCATGATAACACTTCCACTTTAAAAATCAACCTTTTTTTAGAAGTTGATTTTTCTATTTCTACTCAGAAGTATAAGTTGATTTTTTTTACTTTTGCTAAAAAAATTGATTTCTGATTAGAGAAATCCGTTTGCTAACGGTTGAAAATTTATACTTCCGAAATATTATTAGCACAAAATCTTTTATGAAAAATTATTTTCGGCGGCCAAAAATTTTTTACTTCATTTTTAAAATTTTAAAATTTCTTTAAATAAATAAATTTTTATTATTAAAAAATATTTTTTAATTTTTTAAAAATAAAAATTATTAATTATTTTCTACTTCGCGCGGGCGGAGATGGTGACTCGGCGATGGCGGCGGGCAACAGTGGTGGTTGGCGACGGTGCCGGCGGAGGTAGCGGTAGATTGGGCCGGTGGGTGGGGCGATGGTCGATGGTTGCGGCTGTCGACGATGGGTAGTGGTCGGCAGCAGTGGTGGTCGAAGGTTGGAGATGAGGGGTGGCGACCCGTAGTGGGCGGTGGTCGGCGAGGGGTGATCGGTGGTAGTTGGCGGCGAGGGGTGGTCGACGGGTGGCGGCGATCGTGGTCGGTGACGGGCGTGGTAGGCGATTGGTGGTGGTCGCAGGCGGGGATGCGGGGTGGTCGGTGGTGGTCGACGGGTAATAGTGGTTGCAAGCGGTTGGTCGGCGGTGGGCGGTGACGGAGGTTTACGAGAGGCGTGGTCAAAAAGAAAGTGAGGGCGTAATGAAAAGAGGGTAAGGTAAAAAGTACATCTTGAGTTCATAAACAATTTTTTTAACTTTTCAAAGTGGGGGAAAAATAATTTCAGAAGTGAAAATTTACTTCAGAAGTAAAAAAAAAATTCAGAAGTAAAAATTTTAACCAAACGGATTTCCGTTTCAGAGGTTACGTAATCAAACGAATATCCGCTTTAGAAGTTACGTTATCAAATGGATATATGCTTCAGAAGTACTTTTGGAGCAGAATTTTACTTTTAGAAATGTTACCATAGCCCCTTCAAGGCCCAAAGGGCTATTTGGGAATGTGCTCCAAACGCACATACTTTCTTTTCCTTCGGGGCCCACAATTCTCTTCACACGTCGGTAGCACATGATCTCACATAAGCCACGGGCCCACGGAAAACACGTAACATTCTTTTCAAATAATGCAACAATTTTTTTTTTTCAAAAATATTCGTCTGTAACCTTTAAAGTTAAATACATAAAAAAAATATTTTCATCATTAGTACGAATTTATATCTAAATATTTTTACACATGAAATCTTTTTTATGATCAATTGTTTATGTCTAAATATTTGTTATGGACTATAAAAATATTTTTTGTTGATTTATTTTATAAGTGCATAAGCGATTATTGAAAATGTTTTTCAAATTATTATTTTTTATAAATATAGTTAAATATTAAGGTATTCGGAGATTATGACATTGTTTGTGATTGGAGATTCTTTCTTAGTGGGAAAGTTGGATTTCTTCTGTTTTGGAAAGTCAAAGCGATGTCTAGGGTCAGCTTTATTCCCTTTGTGCATGGCCTGTTGATTTAGATTGGATGCATCAGCACATGTATTCTTTGTATCTCGTGGCAAGGCACTACGGCCACCGAGAAAGTATTCAGTGGGACGAACACATCACGTGACGATGATGGTGCAACCAATCGATGAAAAATGAGATGTGCACGCGTGTGACACCAGGTAAGATGAGATTCATAGCGCACATAATAAGGAGGGATTGTTTCACCGGTCCTAAATCTATTGCTCATTGAAAATCGCCGACCGGACAATGCATCACATAAAATTACCGACGATGACTAGATCACCATGTCAATGGTTTCCGCCAAAATTAGCCGGAAGACCTACGTAAGAATTTCGCGTAGAGGTTTAGGACTAAATTGGTAAAATTGAAAATTGACATCCGTATGATAGGTTTAATGTGGATGGATAACTTTTCCTATGTAATGGAAATTGACCAACTTAACCCTAAACATTGAGGCGAAATTCTAATGTAGTCCTTGCTATCAATCTTCGTTGGAAATCGTTAACCAAACAATGCACTACATAGGACGACCGACGATGACTATACCATCGTGTTAGCAATTCCTATCGAAAATTTGCTGGAAGGACTACAAAGTAATTCGGCACAGAAGTTTAGGAATAATTTGAAGAATGAAAAGTTTAGGACTAAAAGTTTAGGATAAATTAATGTGGACTCGATCACCAAAAATCATGTGAGTAACCATCTTATCTACATTACATCGAAAAAATTACCCAACCAAGTTAAATTTATTGAACCGATGCCAATTCAGTCCTTCTACAACAAGAATTTAACATCAAGTCTTTCACGATTTGTGGATATTAGAGGTTTTCGAATTTATAGAAATCTTTTAATTTTCTTTCATTTTGAATTTTCATTTTGGTTCCTTACTTTTCAACATATAGGCTTAATTCTTAGATATTACATAATGCCATCTAATCGTACTTTAGTTAATGATCTCTATATGGTTTTTTTTTCCTTCGTAGTTGTATCAATCTATATGTTGTTCCCTAATTTCATAAATAGATTGATTCTTAATCTGGGTTTTCTCCATTGCTATCTGAGCCCTAGGCCGTGGCTAAAGATGGGAAATCGCAAGATGAAGTTAAGCATTTTGCATTTTTACTGCTGGCGTTGACCAAATAGTTCTCATTTTGGCTAGAAGTAGCAAACGCAATACAATAACAACAACAACAAAAATCGATATGGGCTTGGTAGGGGTGTCAACGGGGCCGGGTCTTGGCCGGCCCGAGCCGGTCCGGAGCTAAATAGTGCCAAGCCCGACCCGACTCAAACCCTCTTCGGGGTTAGATCCGGTGGGGTCGGTTTCTGTTTTATTCTTTTCTTTTTTTTTCTTTTTTGAATCAAAATCACTTGACATGTTTGTAGAATGAAAGAATATAAAAAATAAAAATGAAAATAAGATAAATGAAAAAGAAAACGTTGGTGAAAAAAAAGAGTTGGAATCGGGCCGGCATGGAAATAAGATAAATTGAAAAGAAAACGTTGGTAAAAAAAGAGGCTGGAATCGGGCCGGCCCGATCCTAACAATACCAAGCTGGCCCGAAAAGCCCGAAAATTAGGGTGAATTTTCGGGCCGGCCCAGGTCGGACCAGTCCGGGCTTTTTTGACACCCCTAAGACTTGGTATTAGAATTATTAAGTCAATAAAGTCAATTAAAAGGTATATTAGAAGGTGTGCTAGAACGATTAGATTAAAGGCAATTAAAGATAGTCTACACAATTAAAACATTCGTCAAAGGTAAGGAGATCAGGCTAGCTGAAGGTTAATTCGCTGTGTAAAAGTAAGAGGTCTTTTGAGTCTACGTCTATGTTTATGAATAGAGGAAATGTAAGGTCATATCTTCAACATTGAATTCTCACTTAAGAGTGGTTGTACCTACCATCCATAATCATACAACCATAATAATAATAATAATAATCATCATCATCATCATACATGTGCAAATTGTAGTATACATGGGATGCAACGAAATTTCAATTGATGAACTTCGCTTGTCCAAATCATTTGATATATTTACTTTGTTATTCGAAATTGTGAAGGGAATCCAATTCTTATCTTTAAGAATCATACGTCTCTGTGTTGAATTTTACCTATCATCTAATTTTTGGAATATTCCACTTCCACCAAGGAAAAAGTAGAAATAGAAGAAATCCCACGTCATCTTGAATATTCTCACAAATAATCTAAAAATAAATATTCAAATTTATTTTAAAATCGGGCAATTTATTTGTGCGTCAAATCGATACGGAAAGAATAAGATTAAAGTTAAATCTATCCTAATTTCTTTATGTAAACACAATGAATATTAATCTTTCCTATCTAACAATTGGCAAGTGACAAATCGAACCCGATAATCGGACGATCTGATTTCACATATTGTTCTCTTTTTGACCCCGTAGTCCGAAATTACTTTTAATTCATTGATTAACAATATCTTTAAATCTGCTATACAATCGCGCAATTTATTTAAGAATCAGTTTGATACAAAAAGAATAAGATTATAGCTAAATCTATCCTAATTACTTTATTTAAATATAGCGAATATTCATTTCCCCTAACTGGCAACTTGCAAGTGACAAATCGAACTTGATAATCCAACAATCCGATTTCCCAAATTGTTCCCTTTTTGATCCCGTAGTCCGAAATTACTTTTGAATCTTCGAATGATAGCATGTTTAGATTTGCTATAAAATCGCGCAATTTATTTGCGTATCACTTTGATAGGGAAAAAAAATAACATTATAGCTAAATCTATCCTAATTATTTTATTTAAACGTAGCGAATATTCATCTTCCGTAAATAACAACTGGCAAGCGACAAATCGAACTTGATAATCCGACGATTTGATCCCCCCATGTCGTTTGCTTTTTTGACCCCGTAATCCCTATTCACCAAAATTATCAAAAAAATAATTATTTTATTATAATTTTGTTTCCTTTTTGCAGTTTTTATATTTTTCTCCATCTGAACTGAAGCTTCTCAATAAGGTTTTTGGGTCTCGTCTACAGAACCGACTCTCTCTCTCTCTCTCTCAGCGAAGACTCCCTGTAGTCGTGCTTCCCTCCCTTAATAATCGGCGGGTGATGGCTTCGAATCAAGCCAGTCTTCTCCTCCAGAAGCAGCTCCGAGGTCCGATTCTGAATCCCTTCCTGATTTCGTCTTCATTCTTTTAGGGTTTATCCACTTTCGTTTCTTTTTTTTTTTGGGTTATGATGATCGCGCCCGTGTCTGTGATGGCTGCAGATCTTTGCAGGAACCCGGTGGATGGATTCTCCGCGGGGTTGGTGGACGAGACCAACGTGTTCGAGTGGAGCGTCTCCATAATCGGCCCTCCCGACACCCTATAGTGAGTGGGAATCGGTTTTGTGGTTTGTTGAGCTCGAAGTGATGATCTTGATGAAGTTTGAATTTTTCTCGCGTGTTGATTAGTTTGATGCGGTGGCATCGATGGTTGGTTTTGTTCTGAAAAGGTGCTTGCTTTTGGTTAAGTGTTTCGGAATGGTTTTTTAAAAAGTGGATCGTTTGCTATATCGACCATGGAAGGAGGTGTTCCAATTGGGTATCTGTTTATTTGGAGCTGGATTTTGTGTCGATTGTCATGATGCTTCGGCTCCAAGTATTGTTCGGTATGCGCGTTCTGGAATAAAAAAATTTGGCAGCTGACTGAGGAGATGTATTAGTTGGTTTGAAAGACTAAAACTTGGTGGTGGGTATGACCAGGGAGAAGAAGGTTATAACTTGGATACCACATGCTCAGCTAATGGTTTAATTGATGGATATTACTTGATATATTACTTTGACTGCACGAGGTGATGGTGATGGGATTAGATCAATTTCCTCGCATACTTTTCCCAACTTTGATGGGGCGTTACCTTGACTAGATATATGATTTGTATCACATAAGGTAGCGGTTGTGTTTCGACAATCTTCTATTCTTGTTTTTGTCGTTCTTTTGGGACAGTACTACTTTACTTGTTTGTTTGTACTTTAGTGTGAGACAAGGTTTTCATGAGGATTAAGTCGTATGCATGGGGGCAGTGCTTTAAACATTCATGTGAGATTAAATATCTCATATTGCCTGTTAGTTTTGGGTCTTAGTCTTCAAATTTGTGTTTTGTCAACTCATATTTTGATTTTGGGTGACACCAGCCTTCAGCTTGAGATCAAAGTGTGGCTTTTAGAAGGAGGCTGCTAATTTGTTCTTGTATTTATCAATTTTTTCACCCTGTTATTTTGCGGCTTCTCCCATCCTCTGTTGACTTAGGGCACTGGCACACTTATCTAGCATCTTTTATTATCGGGAATCTATTATGTACTGAAGAAAATTTTTGACATTTTTCTGCTATTCACATTCTTATGTCAGTGAAGGAGGTTTCTTTAGCGCAATAATGAGCTTTCCACCCAACTATCCCGTCAGTCCTCCAACAGTGAGGTTTACATCGGAGGTGTGGCATCCAAATGGTGAGAGCCATCTTTTACCAACGAGACTGTGGCATTACTGCTTTTAGTTTCTCTTTCATTAGCTATTCTAACTGCCTGAACATTGCCATCTGTAACTTTAGTTTATCCTGATGGAAAAGTTTGCATTTCGATTCTCCATCCACCTGGTGACGATCCAAATGGATATGAGCTGGCAAGCGAACGTTGGTCTCCTGTTCACACAGTATGTCCTGAGATTTAACACGTTCTCTTCATGCTTCATTACCTTCATTCTCAGTAAATTCGCCTATTTGTACTCATAATCTGTTAACCACCTTCCATGGTATTGCCCGATTGAGAGGCATTGACTCTGAATGCATGACTGAGTCGCGAATCTCAATGAGTGAGCTTTTTTATCAGTCTTTCTTGTGGTGTATTCAAGGATCCTCTTTGCTTAGGGATTTCGGCCATCGAATGCTGCAATTCTTAAAAAGCACCCTGCTGGTGTTGCTGCTTACTTTTTTGTGAGAAAGGAAAATAGCTGGTTGCTGGAGACAAATCCAAGTGCTTTTTATCTGTGCTTGATAAGAATCTCTAGTTGAGTAGGCCAAAGAATGGCATAGCAAGCTGAAAATGACATATGGCGCCGCAACACAACCCAAAGCTTTTGATGCAAATTAATTGTTAAATTCATGCCTTGACACCGATATCGAGATGGCTTAATTGCCCCAAAATACTTGTACGTCAATACTTTTTCTCAAATTTACCTCAAAAACTTTTTTATCATGAAGTATGATCCTTTTGCAATTTCTACTCCATTTAAGTACACATGGGAACATGTTTTACTAGCCTTTTGCATGACTTGGTTTAGTCTGATCTGGGGCCTATGAATAAATCTGCATTGGTGGTTGCTGTTTACTTTTTTGTGAGAAAGAAAAATAGCTGGTTGCTGGAGACAAATCCAAGTGCTTTTTGTCCGTGCCTGATAAGAATCTCTGGTTGAGGAGGCCAAGGAATGGCATAACAAGCTGAAAATGACATATGGCGCTGCAACACAACCCGAAGCTTTTGACGGGAATTCATTGTTAAATTCGTGCTTTTACACTGATATCTAGATGGCTTAATTGCCCCAAAATACTTCAATAATTTTTTCTCAAATTTACCTCAAAACTTTTTTGTCATGAAGTATGATCTTTTTGCAGATTTTACTCCATTTAAGTACACATGGGAACATGTTTTACTAGCCTTTTGCCTGAGTTGGTTTAGTCTGATCTGGGGCCTATGAATTAATCTGCATTGGTAGTTAGTTACTAAGACTGGCAGTAGAAATTACTAAGCTGGAGTCGGCATAACACTTTCACTATTCTTGCTTTGGCCCTTTTGTCTTCCTAACAATGGGGGTGTCTGGGCTCTTCGATGCTGTTGCTTCAGCTCTCCATTTCTTCGAAATATGACATCCTCTTTGATTTTATGGGCATCATATTGTTGAGGTTCTATCTTTTTGAAGTTTGCGTCACATAAGTGACATTATGGTGCCTTCTTGGCCATCGGATAAGCAATGAGTGGTTGCATTAAGAATTGTTCATGGTGGTGGGACCAAAAAGTAAGGACTAGAATTGAAACATATGAAAATTTGGATGAATATTAAAGAGAACCTTAGAGTCCATGGTTTTTTAACTATAACTAGCCTATAACGCATTGCATGAGTTTGTCTCGCTAGATTTTGCAACGGTTCAACTTTCAGGATATAAATGGACCTAACCGATGATTCTTTTTCCTTTTTATGTAATTGCCTTCTGTGACTGCTGATTTTTAAAACTAAAGATAACTTATGTTACAATTGGAAGACAGTATCACAGTTGATATACCCATGCTGAAGTACATCATTCGTCTCATGATGAAGGTGATCTACCAAGAAATATTTACTATAATGGGTATAGGATTGGTCTTTCAGTCCTTGACATGCATCAGTTGTATGGGGTGTCAGAAACTCTCCCTGTGGGACACTTTTTAATCTGTACCATTGAAAGAGCATCAATTTTGGGACTTCAGATGCTTTCCTGGCTGTAAGTCAGATTCGTCGGAATTCGAAATACCTATCTGGAAAGGGCTATAGAGTTGTCTGAGTGGGGGCCCTTTTTGGAAACAAACCATGTGGGTAGCTCTACTCTCTGATCCCTAGATTTGGAAGGAATGCGAGAGTGTAGTGGGTCATGTGAATAAAAGGTAGTCAGCCTACGATTTGAAAACGGGGATCCCATGGCAAAGTGTATTCTACAAAAATGGATGCCATAGCAAGCTGTATCCTGGGTGCTTTGTAAATATGCTCAACAAAAAGTACTGAGGAACACCGGACACTGTGCCGGCACTGTTTTGATCCATGCAAAGCACCATACTATTGCCATATTGTGGATGACAGAGACATGAAATGTGAAAGTCAAGTCATTTAGTTGGTACAATTTTTGCATGAGTTGCATGCTATGAGTGTAGAAACTTAGTAGAAAGCATGTCTTGTGGAAAATGGTGGTATATACTGTGATTGTAGTATCGGTGACTTTGGGGCTTCTATTTTCCTGTGGAGGAGAAAAAAAATTTAGTTTTACCAGCAATTTGATGACCTAGATTATTGGATTGGAGAAAGTCTTCATCATTTTACACTCAATTATTGAATGTTCATGTTGCATTTGCAAGACCTAATGATACTGAATTGAAAGATTTCGATAAATTTTCTATAATGTTCATCATGTTTCAGGCCTAGTAATACTTTCAAAATTTTTGTAGCCTTGTTTCCTGTTTCCCTGATTGGCTTTGACACACCAAAGTTATGGTTTGACTGCTTTTACTATGGCCTTTTCCTCATTCTCCTTGCTTTGGATCAGAAAACATTCAATTGCTATACATGGTTCGTGTTTTCATAATTCCATGTAATGACTGATGTCTCTCCATTTGGCAGGTTGAGAGCATAGTTTTAAGTATTATATCGATGCTTTCCAGTCCCAATGACGAATCTCCAGCAAATGTTGAAGCTGCGGTAATTTTTTGACATCCTCTTTTTCTTATTCAACCTGTTTAGACAACTATGTCCAGTTTGGTCGATAATGACCTGCATGTAGGAACAAGGATGCCGGAGGTGGAGGCCATAATGAGAAATGTGTTTATAGCTGTTGGTAGGAGGAACATTTTGGGAGCTATATCATCTGATTGTTGTAGTAGCAGTAAAATCCTGTTTCTCTGCCTTTGTATGAATAGCTGGATATATCCTCCTTGAAGTTAGAAAATATTGTATGCGGGGCACATAATTGGAGGCATTGATCTATCTTTGTTTGATAGAAGCCTTTTTATCCCTTGACCAGGAAGGAAATGTATACCTGTGCATGTCTGGTTGGTAGAACTTCTTGTGCGGTGGGGCCCAAATCTCTGTGATTTGTGGATGGGGCTAGGCTGCTCTATGTTTTGATTGGAGCTTTTCTGCATCATATTCAAAAGGCTTGCTGCTAGATTGTTCTATTTTTTAGGCTAATATAGTAGATTGAGAAATGCATTTTTAAAGATTTTTGGGTGATGTTTGCGGGCTTGTGGTAGCTCTACTTGCCAATTATTCAGGACTTATTTTTACATCATTCTAAACTTGTACTGCAGAAGGAATGGAGGGAGAACCGGAATGAGTTCAGGAAGAAAGTTGCTCGCTGTGTGAGACAGTCTCAAGAAATGTTATGACCTCTTACTTTTCTTCCTTTTCTTCTTCTTGGAGCTGTTTTAGTTTTTTCTCTGGTAACGTAAGACTTCTTCCCGGGAGGGAGGACTTTCTGGTTGCAGCCAATTCATATGCTTGTGTAGAATTCTTCATTCAATGTATGTGCATTCATGCGGTTCACTTACATGTTGAGCAATCATCACATGCACTGATGATTGCGTACGGTACTTCTACTGGTCTGTTGCTCAAATTGTGCAATTGTGCATGATTTCCCTCTATATGGTTTTCGTTTCCTATAATCTGGATTGAGTTTTGGAATCTGCTAGGTTCATTATGTCCCAGGTGTTTTGCCATTGGCCAAGAAGACCTGTTGAGGTGATGGCCAACACGTGCAACGGTTGCCTCTCTTATATTCTAATTGGGATTCATTAGGTGTCAAGGGCTCCGTGATTTTTTGTTTTTGGGTATGTAATGTTGTTTTCATCTTTTTAGGACATTTGCTCAGCTGAGTTCCTAATCCTAATATCCCAGTATTCGCTGCCTAATCCTGTGACTTGGACATAAGATTTGCTGTCTCCATATTGGTGTTTTGAAGTAAAAAGCCAATGCTTGGGAATTTTAAGTAACTGCATTGCATTGCCCTTTCCTAACGTGTGCTTGTGTTCCGGTCCGCGACAACTTTCGCCAGCCTAGAGGGGTGGATTCTTTTTTCCCCTCGCTGTGTTGGCCGTTCGGGATCTATGATTAGTTTATTTTTTGAAAATTTGGAAGACTTTGTTTTGGAAGTTGTTTTTTCTTCCGTAGAAACGAAATCCGATTTCTTCAGGCTTGTTCATTCCCAGCCATAGCAGTGTTTGCGGCGTCTTGGCATTTTGGTCGGAGTCCCACTAACATTAAGTCAATAATCGGATGAACTAATAAGTCGATTGGATCCACGATAAAAGAATTTGTCAAACTCTTTTGCAGGGTCGATGCGACTTTATAACCAGTTGCAGTAAGTCAAAACTCCTCCTCCTCCTCCTCTTCTTCTTCTTTTTTTAAACGGTATTAAATTAAGCATATTCAACTTTTTTATTTTTTGGTCTGAAGCATATTCAATGTAATGATCTAATTTTGGTGGAGTTTGACAAACTTCAGTTTACATAAAGATACCGATGTGCGGTCTTTGACCATGGACCCATGACCTACATAGCACTGACACGTGATACGGTATGTTGATACGTTATTTCTCACAAAGTAGAGAATTTTGATATATTGTATATTAAATATAAGTTTTTATATATACATAATAAATTATTATGTATGTATAAAAATATCAGCTGTGAGTTTTTTTCACTCATGTTAGATAATTCATGATTATTTTTTTTTACTAGTATGATTCGAGTATATATATTTTTTTAAAAAAATTTAAATTTCGACCCCTAATTTATTGAAAATATTTAAAATTGACCTCTTGCATGTAAGAATGCTAAACTCGCGTATCGTTGGCATGTCCGGAGCGCTGACCATGTGTCGATCGTGTGTCAAAGAGTGTAGGACGTGTGTCGGTGTTTGGTGTCCAATATATGTCGGAGAGTATCGAATGCGTGTCAATATAACATGACACGAAGGCCCTTGAAGAGTGTTCGTGCAACTTGTGACTATGCATCTGTCTATTCCTCTTTCCATGCATTCCTTTCACCGTTCCATTTCCACCTCATTTCAATTCTTCGCCGAAATGTCTCCGGTATAAAGAAATTAAGTTCAAATTGATCCCACTTTTAAACGAAGTTGAGCTTATAGTTATACATATACATACCATAAAAAAAATTAAATATGACATTTCTTTTAAGATAAATGCTTAAACTAGAGCTGGAGTTTATGGGAAAAGTCGGAATAGTGAATCTTGCTCCAAGCTTAAGAAATAAAACTCGTGAGTTTAATGAGATTAACGTGGAATCTTCATCACTCAGTCCAGTCTGATTGAGTTCGAGCATCGAATCATATCAACATGACCACACTCCGCATTCTAACTTGCACTCTAATGTCAAGAATAGTCCTTGTATTAGTTGTCAATATTCAATTTAGTCCTCAAAACTCCGCTTAAATTCAATTTGGTTATGGAACTCTTTAAATCGAACCAACTTAGTTCTCCAATTCAATTTTGTCACAATCCCCGTACTGAACACCTAAACTTAGTCTTCTTCCGGAACAAGACTTGGGGCCACCATAAGAGGCTTTCGATGGATGGATGAAACCTGCCTCCGGCAATGTATTTAATCGCTGCTTCTTTAGATTCCGTTTATTTCGCGAAAGATGAATGATTTGAAAAATATTTTTCAAAAAATGATCGCCCGTATCTCTTATAAAAATGGATGAACAAAAAGTATTTTTATCGTTCGGGAAATTTTAAGACATAAATTGCTATCGATAATGAAAATATTTTTTATTGACTAATTATTTTAAGCGATTCAAACGGTCATTTTTTCAAAAATATTTTTCAAAACATTCGTTTTTCTGCAAAGCAAACTGAGCATAAACTCAGCTAGGTCCGGAGGGGGTCATCCTGTAAGGCACTTGAGCAAGTGGTTTGGCTCCAACCATGAGCTCAATCGCATGATCCCACTAACCGACGAGGCAAGAGTTCCTTCAAAAGCACGACATGTTCTTCGCTCGGTCCACGCTTGAGTACCGACAGCGCATCATGAGGCCGCGACTCTTGTTCCGGCCACCGTCATCTCTAGGCCTACGCCCATAGGTTGGCGCAGGGCATGGGTCGATGCCCCATGAGCAGCAAAGAGTCCGCGAACGACGTCGGTACAACATGCTCTTGTCTCCGGAACTCGATCCTAAGCAAAAGGGTCGAGAATTCACCCGAAAGCACAGCCATGAAAGTGGGCATCCCCTCGCCACGCTCCAATCGACACTCGATTTCTTATGTTCCTTGTCGACGGAGAAGGCCGTCGATCTGTTCGCAGTTGGGTCGGGGGTAAGTCCCTCACTTGCTGCCTCTGCAACTCAATCCTTGCCCATGGCTTCAAGCCTTCCACAATGTAAAAGCCAGCCTATTCGCCTTTGGACATAATCACGGATGTCCATCACTAGTGCAAACAGCTCTTACTTTCGGACGTCGTTACTGTGTTTCTGCTCACATAATGCCGTCCGAGCATTATTATGCCCCGCATTCCCAGGGAAGATTTGATGCCTCATGTCGTCGCTTCAATTCATCTCGGCCATTGATCTGGGGGATATTTGCTGCAGTTCATTTCCAAGACTCTCGATTTGGCTAATTTAGTCTCAAAAAATCTTTTGGCGATCTACCCATGTAGTTTGATCGAAAATTGTTGAATTGAACGTCGGCCGTTCTACGTAACACGAGTGATATGATTAATTTTTTAATAGTTTTTTTCTTTCTACATTTCCTTCTTTTCACCGAAGGTCGGCAAGGGCGAGAGCTGGCGATATCAACCCTTACCCTCGCCCAGGCTAAAGCAACCTTGTCAGCCTTTGCCGGCCATCGCCAGTGGCTAGTGGCCAATCGACAATCAGCCACCGGCAAAACAAAAAAAGAATAATGGAACGAAAATTAAATTAGATACGTTGATGGGATCCTTTTGTATTCCAAGAAAGTCCTTAAACTCTTTCGTCCGAACTACGAGATGTTAAGTTCGGAGGCATTTCCTAGGATGAAAGTAAAAAAAAATATTTTCTCTTAACTTAGGAGATAACGGTAGAGCAAGTAGATTTTACGTCATCTCCGAATAACTACCGTCGGATAGGAATTATATAATAGCGTCTTGTGGCCGGGATGAATCATAATTTTGATTCCTGCGTCGTCCACCTGTGCATCGCACTGTATCTTTAATCGATTTGACGGGTACGTGTCCCTGGTTAGGATGCCCTCAGCTTGTTTGCCTTTTTACCCCCATGATCCTTCGGCACTCAAATTATTAAAAAATTATTTTTTTTTTCTTCTATGTTTTTGCCCTTATATATTTTTTTTTCTCTTTTCGAATCTTCCCCATAAGCTATTTAGGTCTCGTCTCCAAAATCGACTCCGTCTCTCTCACTAGACGAAGACTCCCTCCGATTTTGCTTCCCTCCCTCAGTAATCGGCGGGTGATGGCTTCGAATCAAGCCAGTCTTCTTCTCCAGAAGCAGCTCCGAGGTCCGATTCCTAACCCCTCCTGATTTCCGTCTTTCTTTAGGGTTTTTCCTTTGTCGCAGTCGGTGATCGCGTGCGTTGCTCGTGATCGCTGCAGATCTTTGCAGGAACCCGGTGGATGGGTTCTCCGCGGGTTTGGTGGACGAGACCAACGTGTTCGAGTGGAGCGTCTCCATAATTGGCCCTCCCGATACCCTATAGTGAGTGGAATCGCTTCGTTGTTTGTCGAGCTCGAAGTTTTGTTCTTTTTCGTGCAGCCGATGAACCTTTTTCTTTCATGTATTGATCTTTTTATTTTATGTGGCGGCGTGAGTGGTTGGTTTTGTTCTGGAAAAGGTGCTTATTTTTCGTGGTGTTTGTGTTTCGTATTGGTCTCAAAAGATTGGATAATTTGGTTTAGTGACAGAAGAGAGATGGTGTTTCAATTGGGAATCTGTTTACTTGGAGCTGGAATTCGTCTTGATTGTTATGATGCTTCGCGTCCGACTTCTCTATGTGTGTTCTTGAAATCAAAATTTGGCCGCTGGCCGAGGAGATGTATGTTCTCTAGTTGTTCGAAGGACAAAACTTGGGGGTGGGCGTTGCATTAAACCATGGAAAAGAAGTGTATGACTTGGATATCGCATGCTTGGGTAATGGTTTAATTGATGGATATTACTTGATATATTGCTTCGACTGCATGTGGTGATGGGGTTAGATGAATTTTCTTGCATACTTTTCTTAACTTTGATGGGCCATTACTTTGACTAGATATATGATTTTTACCACAAAAGGTGCTGCTGAGTTTCAACAATCTCATATATTTGGGTCAGTGATTTTTTTTGTTGGGAATGTGGTGGATACTCGTGACAATTCGGGATTCGTATCTTAGGAGAGTTTGAGATTATTATTATAATTGCAGTTAGAGCTTTCTGAGAAGGGGCAATTCACAGAGGCCTCATAGGTGATGTCATTCGTCATGTCCTGTTAGTATATCCCTTTTAATCCTAGCTATGTTGTTCTTTGAGGACCTCTGCTTGTCTGTTTATACTTTGGTATGAGCATGAGATTTTCATGCAGATTAAGTCCATATGAACAGGGGCCAGTTCTTGCGACTTTTTATGTGAATAAAATACCTCTAATTGTCTATTCTGTTTTGGTTTTAGTCTTCAAATTCATGTTTGACATTATCGTTTCAAGTGTCCAAAACACCAACATATGGCTTGAGATTGATGTGTGGCTTTTAGAAACGAGACAACTGATGTAGTTGATGTTGTCGTCAATTTGGTAGCTCTATATTAATGTGAGATAGGAGACCTACTTTTATATCTTTTACTCTTTAAACTGTTTAGTGAGCCTGTTATCTTCTGTCTTCTCACTTCCTTAGCTGATGTTGGGCATTGGCACATTTATCTAGCATCTTTACTGTCTGGACTGTATTATGTACTGAAATTGAAAACTTGACATTTTGCTATTATTCATGCACAATTGTTTTGGCAGTGAAGGAGGTTTCTTTAGTGCAATAATGAGCTTTCCACCTAACTATCCTGTCAGTCCCCCAACAGTGAGGTTTACATCAGAGGTGTGGCATCCAAATGGTGAGAGCCATCTTCTACCATCGAGACTGTGGCATTACTGCTTTTAGTTTCTCTTTCATTAGCTATTCTAACTGCCTAAACATTGGAATCTGTATCTTTAGTTTATCCTGATGGAAAAGTTTGCATTTCGATTCTCCATCCACCTGGTGATGATCCAAACGGATACGAGCTGGCAAGCGAACGCTGGTCTCCTGTACACACAGTATGTTTCTATGTGTTAACATGCTCTCCTCATGCTTTATAGTCTTCATTTTCAGAACTTTTGCCTTATTGCTTTTGTATATCCTTAACTACCGTTCACATTGTTGCTTGATTGAGAGTCATTAAGGTTGAATGCACGACTTGGTTGTGAATCTCGATGAAGTGAGCTTTTATCAGTCTTTCTTGCGGCGCATTCTAGGATCCTCTTCACTTAGGGATATCTACCCTGAAAACCTGTATTCCATGTTGCTTACTTTCTTGTTGGAGAGGAAAATAGCAAGTTGCTGGAGACAAATGGAAGTACTTTTTTTGTGCTTATAGAGACCTCCCATTGACTGGGCAAACAAATGTTGTTTCTTGTTCGAAAGACTTGTAACCTCTTAAGGACTTATCCTTGAAGCCATAACCAACTGAACTGTCATAGGGCCCTCGAACACGACTCAAGCTTTTGATGCGAATGCCTTTTTTAAGTATTTTTTTACTCCCATATTAAGAAGGCTTAGTTGGCTCAAAAGCATTGTCCTTCGACCGGTTTCTCAATTTTACCTCTAGAACTTCCAATTTTACCATGAATTACGGTGTCTGTTGCAATTTCACTGCATTTCTGGGACACAAACTTGTTTTACTAGGTGCCATATGCCTGAATTGGTTCAGTCGGATCTGGGACATATGAGTAGATGTTCGTAGGTTTTGGTAGTTCGTGACTACATAGGCATTGAAAACTATCAAGCTACAGCTTGTGTCACTTGCATTTATTCTTGCTTTCACAAACCTTTTACTAGTTTTTTCTATCTACCCTAGGTGCCTGCCCTTCGGGGATTAAGTCTGGTTACTTAGTTAGTCAGGTCAGGGCTGCTGCCCATGTGCAACGAATACTTCGAATTGGACACTTTGATACCTCAAACTCTAAAGACTTCCAATTTTACCACGAATTTGATGTCCATGTCAATTTTATTCCATCTCTAGTGCACATGCAGCCATGTTCACTAGATGCCATATGCCTGAAGCAGTTCGCTTGCACCTGGGATACTTGAATAGATCTTCACTGATTTTGGTAGTTGATAAAGACAGGCAGTGAAAACTATTCAGATGGAGTTGGTATCACTTGCATTATTTTGCTTTCGCTCTGTCTTCCAAACAATGGGTGTGTTTGGGGTTCTTCAGTTCCTGTTTTAGCTCTTTATTTCAAGTTACTGTTATATCTTCTTTTTTATATGCTCATTACATTATATTTAGTTTTCTGAAAGTTTGTGTCACATTAGAGTCAGGATGGCGCCTTGTTGGCCATGACATCAGCAATTAAGGGTTGCATTAATCAATAACTCAGGCTGCGTGTGGGAACCACTTTCCCCTCTTAAAGCCCTAGGGAAAATGTCAGGGTGTTTGGCGATTTAGCTTTGGGGAGATGCATTGCATTTCCAAAGTCCTGTGAAGTCCCTTAGCCCAATACAAGTCCTACCCAACTTTTGGCTTTAGCATTTCCGGATGATAATGTATTTTTTTCCTTCCAACTTTGCCCTCGCTAAACTTTAGAAATTCCAGTTTTACCTGCACTATTTTCATCTCGTGCAACGTCACCAGTGAGCCCAGATTTAACCGCCAATGAGCCTCTGCTTGGGTTACCAGGAGTCGGCTGAGGTCATGCGACCTCAAACAACAGCTGCCGGTGTCAGATTTGGCTTGCCGGTGCTCGCAAGTAGATTATCGTTTTATTTATCAATTAATTTAAAAGATCTACACCTAAAGTCCTTTACAAGTCTAATTTTTTCTAAACAGCATCTAAGCCAAAATCGATTCCCAAGGCACTGCACTTTTCAATTACGCTTTACCAAACACTATTTGCATTTCGAAAAACCCCCTTAACCTAGAGTTTTAGTATTTCCCCAAAAGCCGAACCTAACGCAGCCTCATTGTGATTTACGATCAAAAAGTCGGGCAGTAGAATTGGTAGATTTGAAGTTTGGATGAAAATTGAAGAAACCCTTAAAGTGTAGGGTTTTTTAGTTAACTAAGCCTATAGCGCATTGCTTGAGATGTACTTAGCACGTTTTGCAATGATTCGACGTTTAGGATACAAATAGACCCAAACAGGATTTTTCCTTTTTCTTTTATCAGCTGCCTTTCACTGCTGATCTTTCCAATTTGTATTAAAAATAGACGTTGGTGATGTTGTTGACACATCAATGCTGAAGTGCATTGGTCATCTCGTAATGAATGCGATCTGCTGAGAAACATATGCCATAGAGGATGTTGGACTGGTGCTTTCAGTCCTTGGCATGCATTCTATAAATTAGGTGTCAGACATTCTCCCTTTCTGACACTTCTGCATCTGTTCTTTTAAAAAGCCTTGAGTATTTGGACATAAGATACTTACATGTTTGTACATTAGAATCAACAGAATATCTCTCTGGGAAAGGATATTTAGAAACAAGCCATGGTGGTTGCTCAACTCTTCGATCCTTATAGATTTGGAAGGAATGGGAGGGCACATTGACTCTCGCATAAAAAAGGTAGTGGGGCTATTGAGTGGAGGGGGACCCCCTTACAGACTTGTGGATGGTGGCAGCATTGGATTTCTTATCCATGGAGCGGCCAACATTCTCTTTCTTCAAATCGTTCTGATCGGGACAAGTGGGTTGGTTTGTTTCCTCCTCCTAAATACGCAATTCTCTGTCGTCGTTCGTGATCATGTTGGGCGAAAGGTAGTTGTAGAGGAGCGGCTGCGAAAGGGTGATTCCCCCTTTCCATTGAAGTAGGGTTCCTAACCCACCATTCCGGTCTATTATTGATAGGGATTTTACTGATTCTGAAGGTAGCTTGTTTACCAAGTGTATTCTACAAACCTTGGTACTGTAGCTAACTCTTTTCATGGGTGCCTGGGAAATATGCTGTGCTCTCAGAAGTACTAACGAACTTGGGACACCATACTATCATCATTTTGGTTCGTTAAAAAGCACCATAATGTTGTCGTATTGTGAATCACGAACGATAGGATCACGAAACATGAAAGGCGTGTTCATTGTTACAATTTGGCACCAGTTGCATTTTCTTTAAACGGAGAAATTTAGCAGAAAGGGCATCTAGAGCAAATGAGGGGATATGTATTTTTCTGGGGGCTTTGGGGCATTTTTTATTTTCCATTGGAGGAAAAAAGATCTTAAGTTTGCATAGAAGGATTTGACCCGTAATCTGGTGACCTAGTTTTTTCAATTGGAGAAGAAATCCATAATTTTGCATTTAATAGTTGAACGTCCGCCTCGCTATTGCAAGAGCAGATGATCGTGAATTCAGAGGTTTCAGCAAATACCCTACAATAGTTCGTCACAGGTCGGGCTCGGAGGCTAGGTTATCCTCAAAAGTTGTGTAACAATCCTCTTTTGGCTGTCTAACTTTGATGCACTGAATTCTACTGTTCATTCATGCTTTATTCAAATTCTCCGATTTGCTTAGAATCACAAAATATTTAATTGGTTGCTATACATGGATGTTCTTGTTTCATTGTGTCCTGTAGTGAGTGATGTCCCTGCCATTTTGCAGGTTGAGAGCATAGTTTTGAGTATCATATCGATGCTTTCCAGTCCCAATGACGAATCTCCAGCGAATGTTGAAGCTGCGGTAGGTTTTTGATTTCCTTTTTGCTTATTCAATCTGTTAAGACTACTACATACAGGTAGATAGATAGATGTGAGATTTTCACCTCATACGGCTCCTCGAGGGTCATCAATAAATCTTAGGACCGAATTGATATTATTTATACTAATATGTTTGTAGTATAATACTATAATATATTCTATATAGATAGAGTCAAAACCAATAGAGTCAAAACCTATTTTACTTTTCTTTGTTGAGTAATAACTTAATCCTTCAATATAATTCTCTTTGTAAAATTATCAATAGATATTTCAACCCATTCTTTTATTACAAGAACAAAAATATGCATTTGTTCCTGAACAATGCCACGTTATCCCTATGAATATAGGAAAGAAGAAAAAGATCTTTTTTTTTTCCGTTCCTATTCTTCTTTCTGAAAAAAATGGGGTTTCAAAAAAAGGATTATTGCGTTCTTGATAGTCATTTTTGAGCAAAGGTATCAACCGGAAATCTAGTCATAAGTAGCAGGAGGAAGATGTTGGAAGCTACATTTCTTATTTTGTAGTAGCAGTACAAGTCTTTTTCTCCACCTTTGTCTGAATTGCTGGAGTTGTTATCCTCTTTGCATTGAATAAAAATTGATTAGTTTTTATCTTATCAAAACCTTTTGTCGCCTTAACTGGAAGGTGCATGTGTCCTGGTTGGCAAAACCTTGACTTGGGATATCCTGATGGACTAGGTTGCTATATGCTGTGGCTGAAAATTCTGTGGACATATTTAAAAGGCTTTTTGCTAGTTGTAAATTTCTGTTTTTGAGGCTATTATGGTAGATCTGGAAATGCATTTTTTATTTTTTTTTAAAGTGATGTTTGCGGGCATGTGGCAGTCTCTACTTTGCAATTATTGGAAGCCTTATTTTAGCGTCCTTCTAAACTTGTACTGCAGAAAGAATGGAGAGAGAATAGGAATGAATTCAGGAAGAAAGTTACTCGCTGCGTGAGACGGTCTCAAGAAATGTTGTGACCCATTATTGCTACTTCTTCTTGGTGCTGCTTAAGTTTTGTCTTCCTGTAACTTAAAGACTTCTATCTGGGAGGGAGGGATTTTCTGGTTGCCGCCAATTTATAAGCCTGTAGAATTTTTCATTCAATGTAATGTGTATTCAGGTCTCCGATGCTTTCCATGTCAAGTAATCATCACTTAAGTGATGCTTACCTGTGGTACTTCCGTGGGTCTGTTGCTCAAACTAGTGCAATTGCCTTGATTTCTCTATATATGGTTTTCCTTTTCCGCGAATCTGGTGAGTTTGAGAAACTACTAGTTTAATTGTGACCAGATGTCTTTTGCCATCATTGGCCGCTGGATCTCTGATTTTCCCTCTCTGCTTCATTTTAATCTCTGCAACTTTTTGAGTTCTGAAGCAACTCTGAAATATGTACCCACTGTACAAAGGTAGGTCCATTGGCATGGGCCAAGGGCCAAAATTCGATATGGGGATAGATTCCTTCTCAAATAAAGTAGTAGGTACGGATTATGGACAGAAAAGAAAAGGAAAGAAAAGAGGATGATTGTAGAAAGCTGTCCATTCGGGCCTTTCAAGATGATTCACTTTAGGGCATCAGTTTTTCCTTTGCTCAGCTTTTGGCCCTTGCCCTTTTTTTCTTCCTCCCCTCATCCCAGACCGTTTTGTTTTCTCTTCACCTTTTTGATAAATTGAGGAAATTGGTGCTTCGCTTGATTAGGTCTAAACACAAAATGTCGATGTTAGACCTGACATACTCATCTTCCTAGTTTTCTTTTCAGTACCCAAACGTGCCACAAGTGTGTACGCTCACTTAAGTGGTTTTGGAGTGTCAATGGGTTGGTTTTGTTCACGTTTTCAGAAAATGGTCCGAGCCATTTTGGAGATTCCATCATGGTGAGCTGATCCTTGATCCGAACTGTTTTTGACCCGAACATAATTTGTACGGCTTGGGTTAAAAATACCGACGTCTGCGAACATTCTTTCAGGGGCTAAAAAAAAACTCAAGAAGCTACATTATTTAAGCTGAAGACAAGAAACAATCTGTAATCATATTAGCTATAGCTGAATGAAGACGGGAGAGAGTTGCCTCATCACTGGTCCTTCACGGCAAGCCATGGCTGCCTCCATCTACCTCAGGGAAGCGGCACTCTATGTCCGATTAGTCAAACAGTTCTCACCTCGTGTACTGGCCATGGTTGACAACACAGTGCCATAGCGGCAGTGGAGCTCGGCTGAGCCCAGACAACATGCATCGCCACCGACCACTTGCTCAAGATCAATGATCTTTTTGACCTTGTACTTCTCGTTGGTGAGATCATCACATGAAGGTGCAAGCCAGCTTCGGCTTGATTTGGGGTTCGGCGATGCTCAGGGTCGGCATTGATCTCTGATGTGTTGCAACCGGTGATTCATCGAACTCTCGAGTCAAGACTCATGATATTCAAATTTCTCTAAAGTAAAAATTAGTTCAATTTTTGGGGAAACTCTCGGTGTCAAAACTCACTGTCGCTTCATACGGGTCAAAGATTTAGGTTTAACACCTAAACCAAATCTGACCCGCTTAAGTTGCTTGCTATGCGCCCCGAACCGAGAACTACATTTGGGGTCAGGATTTCGGGTCTTCCGGGTCTTCTTGACAACCCTACTTCTATGTTGTGTTTTTTTTTTAATTTATGTTGTTTCTCCACTTATCAGGTCTTTGCCTTTCTTGTACACTCACTTAACTTGGACAAATGAAGACACAGTCATTTTCCATTTTCAAAGTTCATTTTTGAATGTTACATGTAGTCTCACGATTGCAATTTTTCTGGTGGTTTCCATCATTTTAATTTAATCAAGCAAGTTGGACAGGATTGATGCTTTGTTAATTTAACTCAGAGTAGTCCACGTATGGTCTCCTCATTTGCCGGTTCCTATTAACATTTACCAATAGTTGCATGAACTTATAAGTCAATTAGATCTGCAATTACAGAAACGACAAGATAGAGCATGTGTTGGCTCAAGATGACACCATTAGTCAAATGTCAATCTCGGACAAATAATAGAAAACAGCGTAGGAACTCCGAGTTTCAACGTCATATAATTATGATTATAATTTGTTTACTTGCTCCCACTGACAAGCAACCTCATGAGGACAACACTTAAAAGGACGGCTTAAAAAATAGTTGTGTTGACTGAGAATTTGGGTCTTTTCGGTTAGTGAATTAATTTTAATATTTAGCATCGTTTTCGACTTAGTGATTTTTTTTTTTTTTGGGTCGAAACTAGTGAATTTGGAAAGGAAAGGTATGTTCGTTCCATCTCAATTCCTTCGATACTAGAATGTTAGTATGTCATTGCCCTTTTTTTGGGGACTTTTCATACTTCTTTTTAAGGAGATATCGAACGTTTAATAGTACTACCTTTAGGTTTTCCTTGTATATAGGTCACCATTAAATAGGAAAAATTCTAAAAAAATTATAAACCTATTGTAATTTATCAATTTTATCGTTCCAGCCAATCTTAATTGAAAATCGCTAACGTAAATGCATGTTAACTTATGTGACATGGCACAGCCGGTTATGAGACTCGCACAACCAAAGTTCTGTGCCCATTAGTGGCATTTAATTCAAGAGACACAAGCTGACGTCTGAATGATGGAACAATGACGTTGGCAATTAGTTAAGAATCATGATTAGTGTGAATCTGTAGGCTGACTGGACAACACCAGACTGAAACTCATAGGCTGCGCGATTGAAACGTGAAAAGGCCACCTCTTTTCAAAAGCTAAAGAAGAGGAAAAACCCACGATGGAAAAGGAGAGAGTGGTTAGGGCAAATCATGAGGAGCATAGCGGACCCCATCAGCAAGCAATTAAGGCCTTTACAAAATTGACCAGGGCTGTTCTAGTCTTCACATTCACAGTCATTTGCCCCCACCCTTGAGTGGTCAACGAGTACCTTTGCCCTTTCCCACGGCTTCCGACCTCGAACATGGTGTCATTATACGATTTAGTTTCTCTAATCTAGTGATTATTTCCAATTAATGGTGCAATTAGGTGGGGGTAACCGCATTTTGAAGGCGAAATATAGAGGCAAATGTGGAGATAATTGTAAATAATTGTTACCGTATCGCGAATGGGGGGAGAACTCGGTAACCACGCATCTTGAATCGGTTCATTCGCGAGGTGGTGGATGAGAAGAAACTCCCGTGTCTAATTCTGCGGGAGAGATGGAATTGAGAAAAACCCATCAACCTAACTTACCAAAAAGGTTTTAAACCTATTGTAATTGTGTCAATTCAATATTAAAATTTTTTTGTCGATCGATCTTAAACCTTTTGCAATTATGTCAATTTAGTCCATTTGGTCGATCGATGCGGGCGTGGCAAATTTTTAATAGCATTTTAACATTTTCAAATTTTTAATAATTTTTTTTTTGTCTTTGCTTTTTTTTTTTTGGCTCTGCCAGAGGCTATCAGCCCAAACCCCCCAAAAAATAAAAGATAGAAAAAAATTATTAAATAAAGTTGAAATTTTTTGAAAAATATTAAAATATTTTTATAAATTTTCCACGGTAGTGTCGGCCAACCAAATTAACTGAATTAGCATAATTGTAAAAGGTTTAGGACTAAATTGACAAAACAAAAATTTATGATTGAATTGACACAATTATAATATGCTTAAGACCTTTTTGATAATTCTCTCCCTTTTGGATGATAGGAGTATTAGTTGGATATCTTCCGGTTATCTTGACTACCAAACTTTAGTGGGCAATAAACGGACGGCCAGTTTTCAGAAGTGATGCATGCGCTCGTCGCTCGATTGCCGACGTTGACTACCAAACTCTAGTGGGCAATAAACGAACGGCGGGTTTTCATAAGTGAGACAGGTTTTGGGTTAAAACCACATTTGTTGTCTTTGTAATCTTAACATATTCTAGTATGATTAGACATTTCAGCCACCGTTTCATACCTCACTTGTAATTACAGGTTGATCTGAGACTTTTGTGATCATCGAACCTGAATTCTTTCCAATATTCAATGCCGAAACTCTATTCGATCCTTACATATTACGTGTAGACATCGAGCGTAAAGAGTTTTGTCCTTGGGCTAGTTTTTCATTTTATTTTGTCAATAGTTTTTTTTTTTTTTTTCATGTTTTGTCAACATAGCTTTTCCATCCATGACTTTTTCACTCATCAAGATTTTTAATGCACTTAAATGCAAAAGCTCAGGCAAGCCCGCATTTTGAAGAAACACAAAGGAATTTAGGGAAAATACAAATAGTATTCGAAGAAGTATTTTTTTAAAAACGCGTTAGGAAGTAACTTTGACTTTAATACCGGTTGGGGAAAAAAAAAACACTACACTTTATAAGGTACTTTTGGGCGGCCAGACCTAGCCGCCGGCTAGCCTTGTCCGAGGTTGCGCAACCCATGCGACACCTAAGGTTGGTCCGACCTCGAGCAACGGTCGCTTGGAATCGCGGGACTCGAGCGACCTCAAGCTAGGGTGGCCGACGCCGAACTAGCTTGTCGATAGCTAGATTTGGCATCATCGGCAGCCTAAAACCCTAGCTAGTGATATCACACGAGGTGTAGATATTTCCAAAATTATGAAAGTTGAGCGAGGGCGAAGTTGGAAAAAAAAAATTGAATTTGCATTCCGAAAATGCTCAAAGCTCAAAACACCTCTGGATTTGCCTTGGGCTAAGAAGGCCTTTAGAGGCTTTTTGAACTGCAATTATGTCTTCCCAAAACTCTCCATGATATTTGCATTTGCCCGATGGACTTTGACGCTCAAAGCCCCTGGAAACATTATTTTTGAAGGACATGTAAACCGTGCATACTCTTTATGTTTTTCCGTGACGATTGTCGATTCATCTCACTTGAATTTACAAAGTTTCAGCTATGCATGTATGTGGTTTTGATTTAACAACAATCGATAACAATTTATACGGATAAGATTAGAGAATGACCATTTCTTTTTTCACGTTATTATTAGGTCCAGCGCTAATTTGCAGCAGAGTTCTCTCACATGTCGACAGTGACAACGTAAATTACTCTTTGCCTCGACATGGAACCAAATAAAAATCCACGTTATTCTTAGTTTTGTACGTGGGATTTGTTTCTCTCGTCTTGTCAAGAGTTTGTTTTTCCCGTTAAAATTATATGATATGAAAAAAAAAACTACGAAAAGTAAAATAACTATACATGTCAATATGAAATTATGAGTGAAAAAAAAAAGGGTAAAAGTCACAAAAATCCTAAATTATGAACATTATGACACATTTACCTCAAAAATTTTCTTGTGACACCAAAAGTCCTAGACTTATATCCATGTGACACATACCAGTATGACACATTTATCGTAATTTTTTTCTTGTGCCACCAAAAATCATAAAATTTTATCCATACGACATATTTACCTCGAAATTTTGGATAACTTTGTCACACACCTAAAATTTTGAGGTTTTTTGTATCACAAAAAAATTATTTGGGATAAATGTGTCATAGTGAACATAATTTGAAGTTTTTGGTGTCATAAAAAAAATTGGAGTAAATATAACACAGTAGGCATAGTTTGGGATTTTTTATGTCACAAAAAAAATTTAGGGTAAATGTGTCACAGTGAGCATAATTTAGAGTTTTTGGTGGTTTTTTTTCAAAAAAAAAATGAAATTATGAAGAAATTGTGTAATTTTTTACGATTTAATATACTATATTAGAAAAATCAGGGTATACAAAATTAAAAAAAAAAAAAAAATAGAACCTGCATTTGAACTCTCTCTCTCTCTCTCTCTCTCTCTCTCTCTCTCTCTCTCTCAAAGTACAGACGTCTCTGGCTATAACGTCTCTCTCTACATCCTCTGACCTCTCTCCCTGCCTTACCTTTTTCCCCATTCCCAGAACCTTCTCTCTCTCTTCTCTCTCCTCTCTCTCTCTCATCTCATGGAAGTCTCGCCATGTCTCGTGACTGCAACTCCCTTTTCTATCTCATCATCCCCATAACACCCACTCTCCCTCCCTCCCTCTCATGACTCAACATCATCCGCATCAGCATCGACATGCGATCTCCGCACCACCACTCCCCTCGCAACGGCGACGCCACGCCGCCTCCCCACCACCACCACCACCGGCAGTACCAGTCCACGGTGTCCGTGCAGAAGCTCCGTCGGTTCAACTGGCTGATCCTGCTGCTGCGGCTCGCCGCCTTCTGCTTCGCCCTCGCCTCCTCCATCTTCACCGTCACCAACTCCCGCGGCCCTTCCTCCCCGCACTGGTACGACTTCGAGGCTCTCAGGTACTGTTCCCCCCCCCTCCTTTCCCCGCTCGCTTTTTCTCTCGCCTCCCTTTACCTTTTTTCCGGAACGGAAAGAAAGCAGCTTTTTGTCCGCGGAATTTTCTAAGAAAAATAGAAGGGGAAGGGGAGGTTTTTGAAAGCGAAAGTCCGCAAGCGCTCGCCATTTTCGCATCCGCTCGAGCTCGATCGATGATCGAGCACAGCGAAATCGAACCCCATCTCACCATGAATCTGCTGAAATTCGGGAATTTGGGGGGTTTTTTTCTTGTTTTGGCAGATACGTGTTCGCGGCGAACGCGATGGTGGCGCTGTACTCGCTGTCGGAGTCGGGAGCTTCGGTGTGGGAGATACTGAAGAACGCCACATTGTTCCCGGAAGCCTTCCAACTCTGGTTCGATTTTAGCCACGACCAGGTAAGGCTGCCTCTTTCTGATATTTTACGGAAATAAATACATCATTATTTATTATTATTATTTTTTTATTTTTTAAAATGAGAGCATTTTTTTTATCAATAATAATTTATATCTAAATATTTCTATTAAGGACGAATATATTTCTTAAAGACGATACAAAAATACCGCTTTCGAGAAAACATATTTCATATCATTTATTTTTCGCGAAATAATAATACCGGCGACTCGCAATCAACTATTCTTCGTCAAGTTCTCACTATAGAAGTGAAATTAGTCTAAAAAAAAATGTTGATAAACTAAGGTTATTATTGAATAGATCATTTTTGTGGATATTATCAAGTCCCACTGAGTGAGCGACACGAATGTTTCGAGTTTATTATTTCATATAATCAAACCCTTTCACGTGTCGACACTTGATGAGAAATGAAGAGGCTATATACTTCACGTCCCAATGGACCCAACGAAAGTCTTTGCTTTTACGTATAGGGATTGTCTGAAAGCTAAGTTGTTGCGACGAATTTTGTTGTTCGGGCCAATTGTTAGACAAATGAGATGGGGGTCGGACAGATACTATCTAGATGACAAAGGAACTTGGTTGGACATATATGACTATAGATTCGTAGGTTTTCTATTCGACGCATTAGGAACATGCATATTATGGACTTGATTTTTTTTTTATTTTAATTTTTAAGGTTTAGGAAATTGAAGGAATTTTATTTAGTACTAGTTAACACAAAACTTTGCATACCCATGTAAATGGATAACTTCAGAGATAGTAAATTTTAATTTATTGAATCTATTTAATAAGCGGTTATCTAAGTTAATTCGTCCGTTTAAGCGGTCCGACCATATCTTAAATTTCCCTCTCCCTCCCTATTTACGAAATTTCGAAGTTTTTTTGATTTTCTTGTCAATTTTCGATCCGAAAAATGCAATAAGCTGGAAATAAATAAAAAAAGAAATGATTATCCAAAATCATGGTTCTTGTTTTTTTGTTCTTTCTTCATGCGTTTTTGCAGGTGTTCGCGTACATACTGATGTCGGCGGTATCGGCTGGGACGGCACTGGCGAGGACGCTGAAGGGATCGGACACGTGTACGGTTTCTAGCGCCTTCTGCATCCAATCGGACATCGCCATCGCCCTTGGATTTGCGGCCTTCCTCTTCCTCGCCTTCTCCTCGCTCCTCTCCGGCTTCCGCGTCGTCTGTTTCCTCATCAACGGCTCTCGTTTTCCCCACTAGAGACTGCGAAAGGTGGTTGTGGGAGCGTGCGATTTTACCCTTTTGAGATTTTATTATTTTCTTTTGATTGATCGAGCTGCTGCTGCTGCTGCTGCTGCTGCTCCTCCTCCTCATCCTTTGCTGCAAAATATTTTTATGTTACATTATACATTTTTCGATATTACATTATAAATTGAGTAGATGAAATTTTATCATTTTTTTGTTGTCAAAGTGACATTTCATTTATAACCGCTAAAAAAAAAACAGAGTGAAACATTACAGTTTAACTGTTACAATTTTAAAATAAAATAAATTTCGAATCACAAGATAAATCATCAAGATAAAGATAGGGTCAAAAATTCAAAAAGCAAATTGATAATTTCTTCAAATCAACATTGGCTGTCGATCACCGAATTTATCTTCGGTAATGAGCAAACACCGATATCGTCATGACTTTGCCTTTGGAAAGTGTTCGCTTTGATTCGGCAATGAAATCCAAGGAAAATGAAAGCTCGAAAACATAGGCTAAGAAAACTCCTCAAAACGGAAGAAATAAGCTTTTAGATTAAATCGGAAGAAAAACGGCTCCACCAATGGGAGGAAAGCGAAAAAAAGAAAAAGAAAAATAAAGAACTAAATCAGTTAAACGAAGAGGGGATAAGAGTGAGAGATCTAGCTCAAACCCTTCTAGAGGAGAAGAAAGGAGACAACAAAGAGAGCAAGGTTTTGGGCGGCTAGGGTTTTGGGAGGGGGATTGAAATTTCGTGATCTGTGAATTAGTACAATTCTTATGCAATTCTTATGAAATTCCCATCCGCCTTTTTTAGATTCACATGATCATATCTTTCAAACTAAGCATATTTAATTAGCTTAGGCCTTTCATGGCTACCAAACTCAGTGTCTCTCCTCTGCTTCTGACCGTCCTAAAGTTCTTTGTCGAGAAAGAACTACTACATCCCAGACTGGTAAAATTCAATGGCTAGCTTAATTAAATTACAATCGGATTTTTTAAGGATCAACTTCGGTCATCTCTTTCCCAATTGAGGAACTCGAGAAACTAATGAAGTTATCGTCGAATCGCAGTAAATAGTTCGTGATTTTCGAAACAACTGGACCCAGAAATTGTGCCTGAACTTGTAATTCAACTCCGGAAATTCTATGTGGCATATGTAGCATGAATGAACATCAGACCCAACCCTCGACAATCACATTTGATTCCTAAAAGCTGTCCCCATCTTAGGTGTACTTCCCCAAACACCAACTTTACAGCGAAATAGAACCGACATGGTGCATAAAACACAGATTGGGTTCTCCAGAACCCGATTCCCCAAAAGAACACGCCTATCTGCTAAATAAGACGAGAAAGCTGTGTGATCATGCGCTGCCTGTCTCATGTACATCCAATCGTGTGTAGAGATTGCCTCGCAAGATTTTCGAGTACAGTTCATGTTGCATCAACACATTAATAATGAGCTGATTGCGGCGAGAAGTATGTGATTCGAAAGCCGTTTTTACCCTTCACATACACGACATTCACCTCATCGAACAATGACCCCATCAGTTCACTCACTAGAATCTTAATGGTGGAGAAGTTTTGGCAAGTTATGCCAGAATCTCGCATGAGACTGCTCGCTCACTGGATTCTTAGTGGTGTCGAAAGTTTTGGCAAGTTATACTCGAAATATCACACGGAACAAGCAAGTGGCACACACGAAGCACAAAGAGCCTTCTAACAACCGAGGGATTGAGTGCCATTTTCCATAATTGCTTCCTCTAGTACCTATCTAGATTGGCCAGTACTTTACAAGGGGGAAAGATGTTTGGATCACATCGCACCCCCTCCAGCACCCTCAATTGTCACCTTTCTTATGTTTTGATGCCACATGGATGCCTTTGGCATCTGAAGGGTTCACGCTTCAAAGCAAACCCTCCTCAAAGTGCCGACCCTTCCAAGAGACGCGCACTCATCTCTAGACTCTGCTTTTCTTTGCTTGATGCATATCATCACACATTTCGCACTAGGCCACGAATATGGAAAAGCTTTTCAAAAATGGTATCAACCATCGAAGACGATAGAACAAGCAGCCAATCATTATAAGAAACGTTCTTCACTCTAATGCCAGTACTGTGACAACAAACCTGTCCAATCATATCCTATTAAGCAACTGAAAAAGAGTACTCGGGATAAACTATGAAAGTCTAGAAATGTTTCAGTTGCCTTCATATTTTGGGTCAGCCATCACAAAATGGTACCCTATTACCAGGAGAAAGATGAAAATACCAAGAAAGTTGGCAAAAAAGCCGAGGTCCTGATCATCAATCATCTGCAATAGTCATGTCGAATAACACATTAGTTCCACATGGAAAAAGTTACTACCACAGGCCAAAACAAGGGACATCTTAACGAGAGTTAAAAAACTATATTCGTCCAAAACACACTATTCCATCTTGGTACTCAACTACAACACAACGTAATAGGGAGGGGAAAAAAGGAGAACCAAGAACATTAGTCCTCTGTCCCACCAAGATTACAATTTTCAAGGAACCAATTGAATCGCTTTTACTCAACCTGTGATTAACCTCTCTCAGATATCTGAGGTCAGTGTCCGTTTGGGGCGATGTTTGCTTTTGTTATCCTCTTATAAGTTCACACTGTGACTTTTCTTTAATGTGTAATATTTAATACCTTTGAAAATGGTCATATATTAACATGTAGATCTACATATACTCACAATTCCTTAAATTTAATTAATATTATTAAAATACTGGGGGGAAATAAAAAAAGTTACACTACTGTGAAAAGGATTATGAGTGCTAAATCCATAGAAGCCAATAGCTGACTGTGGCAAGTAATCTGCATTACACGCTACAAGTGCAAAAATACGACTTGGCATCCATTTAAACCTACTAGACTACTCAACATGAATCACATCACGAAAACCTGGACATGTATTGACTATTTGGGCCAAGAAAGATCAAATAACTCGTAATTTCTGAAACTATGAGATGCTAAGAGAAGAAACTGTCCAGCGCTCAACCTATAATCCTTCCCATAGCATCTAGTAGTGCGTAAACTGATGCAGGCTAATTATCTTCTCCATCATAAGGATAAAAAAATTAAGTTGAGATACCTTTCTTTCCTGATAACCAAAGCACAACATAACACTCTTTTCTTAATTCGTCCAAGCACTCATCAACATAAACAGGACCATCCACTACCAATTTACTCATTACAAAAATTTATAGTAAACAAAATCAATGTGAATATTTGCAAATATAACAGCTGCAAGACAATTTGGTATATTAAATAATTTGGTATATTAAATACAATTGAACTTCTGATTCACAATCCAAAAATCAATTCCTATATGGAGAGATTTCAGCTGTTTTCTACATATTGGATAAATCGATCCTCAAGTTGTTGAGTCAATGTCGAAGATACAGAACCATGTCGCTAATAATAGTTTGTTTCCTAGTACCTTATGCTCATTAATTAAAAATTACAGTATGTTGTGACTAAGCTTCGGTATCACTTAAAAGTTTTCATAGACTTAATAGTCAATTCGGTCATGTTATGAAAATTCACAAGATAAAAAAAGTAAAGATTAGTATGCAAAACAGTAGAGGATAGCACAAATAGTGACAACTAATATTTTCCCAACAAATCAGAAAACTCGTGTCACCATCATGACACACACACAGATTTTCATGTTAAACATGCAGATATACTTGTGACACATAGACCAAATTTCGTGTTATATAGAGATGGAATTTCTTTGAAAAGGGGGAACATTGAGATCGTCAAGTTTCTTTTCAGAGGTCAACATGTCATCATGTACATATCACCTGGAAGAGGTTCAAGGAATGCAAATTTTCCTTAATCAATTATTAACAGATTCGAATGAAAAGAGGAGGCTGAGTCAAGACATCTGTTCTTTCCTTCTGACTTTTCTGAACAAGCTTGGAATGGAACTATCTCGTTGTTGTGGCATCTAAAGAACAATTGGTAATTGGAGTTTTGAGTCTTCTTGGGTAATCCAGGAGCTACACCCAAGGAATTTCTTCAAGAAACTATTGTAATTAGCTTGAAGTTCTGCTCTTTACTTCTTGTGGAAATCTCAAAATCAAGTCCAAGAAGAGGTATGTACACGAGTAGAAAGAGTTGTTCAATGGGTGAAGTTTTCTGTCAAGACAAGATGCGAAGTCATTAATAATTCTAGTAGGAGATTTCATTTTGCTGGTCATAGAGAATTCTGCACTCTAATTCTAGTGGGAGTTTCAACCCTTGTTGTTTCATGTTAGCTAGCATTAGTATGCTAGATTCAAGTGGTTAGTTGAGTGCCAATGATCCTTGTTGATGATTGATTGTGGTAGTTGTCAGTGAATCAGTAGGGCTGGTTGGGGGTGTGTAGCTCTCCCAATTTCAAGGTTCTATTGTTGAAAAGGTAATATATGAACATGTTCTCAATTAAGGAAAGTTAAACCCGAGTATTTCTTTGCCTATATGTATGCATACTAACCACTGGCCGACCTGACAAACATGATACATGGAATTATGGAGATACTCCTTATCCCGTAAACCCTCAGTAAAGCTCCTAAAGTTTTCTTGTCAACAGCCGTTGAAGCTGTACTAAATAGTAGAAATTGAACAGCCTTAGAAAGGGAAATAAGGTTGAAACCATTACCAATGGAGCTGCGTCCCACATCTATCTTATACTTGGTCCAGAGTTGGCATAAATACTTCTTAAGGTTCTTAGTTTCTGGCCCATAATGAATGGACAGGGATATGTGAAAAAGCTAAAATTGTCCCAAAGAACTCCAATAATCAATCATCTTCTTCAGGAGGAAAATATAATTGGAATTTGATGTCAACACAATAAAAGCAGGGATAGCTCCAATTGACAGGAACAATAGATTGCAGGGGGCATCTTATCAGTAATGGGAGATTGTGTTGGCGTTGCAAAAGCCCTCGGAGTAAGAAAGACTATTCTGATGGATAAAGAAAAATGCTGGGAGAAGAACTGTAGTTAAAACAAACTCAACAGTAGTTTATATATGCATCCTCAGTCAAAGATAGTACAACAACTGCAAGAGTGAATCCTTTACACAAAGACTTTAAGAGCTCATTAGATTTCTTGTGTGCTAAATTTCTCGTAACAAGGAGGAATGCTGATGAAGTAGCCAACCGGGCTACTTCTCAAATTAAAGGAGAAATATCCAGCTCCTGCCAAGTCTAATACATTGAAATTGCTAATGCAAATCAACGTGCGCGTTTTACAATCACATGATACAACAGCTGCTCTAAAATATGCATCAACACGCACAAATCCTTACCCCCAGTGACTGTCCTGACTCCTTAAGACAGTTCACAATCCAAAACCTGCGTTACTAAGCTGACTTCTAACTTAGATGAATTGACTCAACTAACCGGCCTTCCGTCATCGGGCGCGCCCTCGCCAGCGCAAGCATGCTCAGGCCGCATCGTTGCATTCGAACGACATCAAATGCAGAAGAATCGTAAGACACCACAGATTCACACTCCAGAATTCTGATCCCTAATACCGCAAACTATCTAGAGAGATGCTATTTCCATCTTAACCTTTCCAGCATACACTATCCATGCATTGTACTATATTCCCGTCACGGTGTCATATTCAGGCGACAATCCTCCAGTGCTTCGAGAAACAGGACGTAGCCTCAGAGAATGAGACCTCAAACGAAGAATTAACCATGGAGCGATCTCTTTCTAGAGAGAGAGAGCGAGAGAGAGACAGTTACCTTGGTAGTCTCGATCAGATGAGGAATCGCCGACGGAAGAGAGGGGTCAGATCTCCGTCGGAGGTTGACGAATCGTTGCCCTGCGTTGCGATCGGGAGAAAGAGGATGGATCCGGATCTGTCCGAACGACCTTATATATATGTTCAAGGCGATGGGCCGGCCCAAGGACGAGTCATCACAGTCTTCACTTCTTAAAAAAAAGCCCATTTATAAAGACATGCAAATTAAATTCTAGGAAAATGCTTAGGCACGAATTAACACTAACCGAATTATATTTTTATTATCTACATAAATGTTTAGGCATCAATTATTATTGATATAAAAATATTATCATTATAAAATTACTTCAAGGGATCATTTTAGGAAAATGCTTTACAAATCATTCAATTCCGAAAACAAATATACCTAGAAATCGGTATTTCTGGATCGCTTTTGTAAATGCGAGCGTGAATTGCCAATAATAGCGACCCAGTTGCAAAGCCTCGAGTTCAGACTCGCTCGCTGTAATAGCAGGTGCATAACCCCTTTGGTGAAGAGGTTTTAGATTTCTTACATCTCGGAGGGGCTATGATCATCGGAGCTAGCATGTCTCAGATCAATTGGTTGTAAGCGAGCGTGAGTGATGACCGCTGTGCAGTCTTAGATTTAAAAAAATCTCATGGTGAATGTTGGATCTTCACGTAATACGTGGGAAGTTTTCCAAAATTGGAGACCATGAGTTAATGCAAGCTTAGGAGGCTTCTCGAAAAAAGCAACGCAATTCCACTGTGCATCTTTGGCATTCTCTCTTGCATTGCGTCCTACATTCGTCGTGTTTGGGTTTTGAACTCGCGCCGCGAATAATGGTTAGACATGATAAGCCTAGAATTTTTCTCTTGGTGGAAACAACTCGCAGAGAAAAGGGAAAACGACACAAATGGTCTGTGAATTTTGATTCGGTGTCCAATGTCGTCAATAAACTTTTAATTTATTTTAATGTGAGGCCTGAATTTTAGTCCAACATACAAAGTCGTGTGGCTAATGAACTTTTAAACATTTTCATATAATTTAAGGACTATATTAAATATTTATCAATAGTTCAATGACCATATTGAACAAATTAAAAATCTAAGGACGACAATGCATATTGGGCCAAAGTCTATAGATAATATTGTACAAATTGAAAATTCACGGACAACATTACATATTAAATCAAAGTTCAAAGATCATTTATACTATTATCGCAACAACGAAATTAATGTATGTGAAGTGCACGCGAATTTCCCGAAGTGTGGTGACTTGGCCCAAGCTTGAAAATGCCGGAGCCTGCAAAGGCTATATCATTCCATGCAATGAATTTTACACCATCAGAATGTACATGACACAACGTTTGCATCAAATGATGTTTGTGATGCCTAACCATTAGTTAATAGTTTCAATTTGATTATTCCATAATAGTTTTCTCTCGTAAACTATATAGTTAAATTAAATGTCAACTAGTAAAAATAATCAAAAAGAAATCTATCCAATATTAACAATTTAAATATACAAAGTGCGATGAACATACATCACGTTGCTGATCCCGTACATATTTAAAGAGCATGATAAAATGGAAAAATATTAAAGGGCGTAGTACAATTATTTGAAAAGAAAAAATCTGATTTTAAAACAAGACAGATTTATTCATAATCATGAAAACAGTACTTTCATGATTTGTTTTTTTATAAATTCTTCTACCTCGGCCTGTTGGAGCTGCGCGCAAAAACTAAAGGAAGAAATAGGAAAATTGAGAAAAGGGAAAGATGTGGCTGCTGGGATTCGAGCCCAGGTCTCCACGGCCACAACGTGGAATTCTCACCACTAAACTACAGCCACTTTATTGACCTTTCATTTGCATAATAATAAAATTATTCAATATCTAGTGACTTAATCCCTCATATAAATTTTGGTCATGATACTCCATGAAATTACTTTAGTAAATGTTTTCATCCATCTACAACATTTCATTTCATTCCGAACTTCGTTTCGGCTGAGCATTTATTTTTTTGTCAGAATGAACTGAAAGGAAAATTGTGCACGCTAGAATGCATTTACTTCGTAGCCTTATGGAAAATGCGCAATTGTTCTCCTAACATTGCCAATTCATGAGAAAGCCTTCTTTGTCACCCGGACTTATAATTTGCTAAAGGTAGATCATTCTCTTTGGGATGAATACTTTTCTCACATTCTTGATGCATTTTGCTTCCAACTAGGGAGTTATACTTGACCAATTCAATGCCATGAGTTTTATGAAAAAGGAAAGGAAAAGTGTAAATTATACGGAGTTTTAATGTGGCAATCCCAATTAATCTCTTTCGGATCCAATATCATGAGTTTCATTATCTTTTTTAAACTATAAGGTGAGTGTTGGGCATTATAAATTATGGGACACTGTTGCGTTTTCTTTAATTCTTTCTACCCGCTTTTTTTTTTTTGGAAATTTTTATTATTCCATTTCAATATTACAATGTCATTGATTACATATAAAATTCTCCTAAAATAACACATGTCATTGACCAACATGTTTCTTTTCTTCTCATGATTTTTTCAATATTCGAAAGGTATAGATTGACATAGAAACTATAATGAATGAGAACTTTATTGTCAAAGTGGTCTTAGCTCAGCCAGTAGAGAGCATGGCTTTTAATCATGTGGTCATCTTTGCTCAGTCGGTAGAGTGCATGGCTTTTAACCATGCGGTCATGGATTTAATTCACACAGAATGCATTTTTCCTAAAGATCTTTGCCTGCACTTTCTCTAATCATGCCTTACTTCTTGTCAAACCAACTCCTCTCTAAATTATGGAGGATGTTGGGTTGAGCAAAATAATCTAGCTAGCCAGTTCTAGGCGGTTCTTGGTTCCAAGGGTGAACCCACCCACCCGAACCACCTAGCCCTATATTGCTGGTCGAATTTGAAGTGGTTGTTATAACCAGGTTTGATCATATGAGAATCGATTAGGTGATGGTCAATTGTTATTTGGGCTAGCCTCTAAGAGTTTTATCACTCTTTCTCTTCGATTTCGACTCGACTTGTTTGTTGCGTTGACATGCTCTTTCAATGCCGCTTTTGATGTAATAAAGTTTGTCCTTTTGTTGTTTGCATCCTGTACAAAAGATAAGCCGCCACCAAGATTTTGAGTGGATCGTGACTATCGAAGAGGGAGGGACTCGTTCTTGCTTATGGGGTTGCTCTAGTAATTAGTGATGTTAGTGAGTATAGATCTTGTGATTGTGTAGAAAGGTTGTCAGAGATATTGATATGATCATAATCTTCCTTGATTGATCCTAATTAATTGTGATTCATTTTGTAATAGTTAGTTATCTTAGATAGCACTCTAGGACAACCTATACATAGGCTCTTTATCATCAGTTTTGATATAGAAAAATATATAGAAAATTACTTTTTGCTCCATTTGTAATATGGTATTAGAGCCACCGTTGTTTGAGGAAGCGGCAATATGGCGACATTATTATCACAGCAGTAGTGACATTATCACAGTAACTACTACTTCTATCCGGTTGATCTCTTAAGTTGCAGCGAACCCCAACAACAGCCATTGATTCCCGACGACCACCTCCAGTTAACGCTTGAATTATGCCCGTGGCATGTACTTCCTCGCTCACCATCGATGAGCGTCAGTACTCATTGAGACTAGCAAACCTCCCCCCCACCCCCCCGGCGCATCGATGCTCCAGCTCTCTCCACAAGCCCTACCAATATCCTTTGTTCGTTGTGAGACTTTAGCTGTGAGATCGAACCGCTGTCCCTTCGCTACTCTTCAATTTTCGTTGTTTATTTTAAAAAAAAAAAAATGCCCCCATCAAGATCGCTGCTCTTAAACTCGTGAAATTTCGTCATCAACAGACCTGGAAATCCACCACAAACGCCACCATGCTCCGCCACATTATAGGACCACTGACACCGTCCTTTGTAAGTCCCTGTTTCGAAGTCATCTGTTGATTTTAATCCACAGCCACCGCCATCAACAAGTTCGTCATTCGATGGCAAGTTCGACCAACTAAACGCCATTGCTGGAAGAGCTATCACGCGCCCTCATGCGTCGATGAAGTTCTCTACGAGTGAGATCGACTTGCTCGTGTATCTCATGTGACCGGCCAAAGTCCTCTGCCACGTGTCATCCATGTGTCCGCCATGTGTCCCACAGTTGCCACGTGCCATCCACGTTGTCGCCACGTGTACTTCTGTTAACTCACATTGACTTTCGTTGACCAGGCATTGACTACACCAGTTTGCTCACTGTTTCGATTAGTTCGACGCCTGTTAGACCGGTTCTTGCTGATTTCAGATCGATTCTTGAGGTATTTTGACGTCCTGAACCTATTTTTGGCACTATTTTCTTCATATCAGCTCTGGAAGTGTCAGTTTGCATTGAAATCAATATAGAAGTCTACTGGATTTATGCTATTTACTTGCCATGGATAAAGTAAAAGTGTCAGTACCTATTCAAACAATCTTGAATGGATCTAACTATATTTTATGGGCTCAAGAAATATCGAGTGTTCCAAGAGAAAGTAGGCTTTGGTATTATGTCACTGGAGATATTCACAAGCCTTCCCAGACTGTTGGTGAAGCCGATGATAAATTTGCTTAACGTTTGGAGGAGTAGGACCGCAAGAATCATCAGATACTCACGCGGACTCGAAATACTTCAATTCCATCTATCGGACTTCGGTTTGGTCGCCTAAATACAACCAAGGAAGCTTGGGATCTTCTTCCTAGTTGTTATTCCACATCGAACATTGCTCATCAATATCAACTACTATGAAATTTACATCATATGTGTCGGGGGATATGTCGATCTGTTAATGATTTTTTATCATCCATACATGCTATATGAGACCAGCTGGCTTTATCTGAACCGAAATGGAGTTCAAATAATGATGCTAATAAGTTTGTTGAATATCGCAACCATATGCGTGTTATGTAATTTTTTATGGCACTTAACGATGAGTTTGAACTGGTGCGAACTTCACTTATGCATCGAGATCCTTTATGGGTGTGTTTGGGAAGGACTTTTCCAAGGGGCTTTGGGTGTCTAAAGCTCCTTGGGCCAAAGTCTAGGTATTTGGGAAATGTTTTTCAAAACATCCTTGAGTGAAAATTAGCTTACAAAAGGCCGAAAGCCCAAGGCAGCTTCGAGACTACTTTGGCTTTTTAGCATTCTCGACATGCTGCCGAGAATGAATAGTGTTTTTTTTTTTTTTTTGGCTTTAATGTCCCCACATATTTGTTATAATTTCAAGTTCAGCCCTTAGATAGGAAAAAAAAAATCACGAAGCTTTGGATCATTTCACGATCTCTTTCCGGAGAACCCATCGCAGAGATGAAGCAATAGAAACCCTAGATCCGGATTCCCATTTCTTTCCTATTGTGTCATCACCTTCGACGATGGTGGCTCTGTAAACATCGGTCTCCATCCATTCCTTCTCCCGATCCATTGCGTTAGCCCTCACGACATCGCTTCGAGGTAATCGCACGGTGAGTTTGTCTTCTTTCATGTCTCCACCGCTTTCTTCCAATATTCGATGTAGATTCCTTCAATTTCCCGTCGCAATCGGTGAAATACTTCCCTTTAAGGTCTTTATTAGTTTCGTCTTTGACTAGAGTTGGCTGATTTTTTCGTTGTGTGTAGATAAAATTGGTCTCCATCTATGAGCACTCTCCTTGACCCTTTACGTGACATGTGAAACTATCCGGTTTTGTGGCATGATTGTGTTCCGTGGTAAAAGCCTTTGAAATATGTAATTGCACTAAATAACGGAGAAAAGTGATTTTTTGTGATTTTAGGGAATGGTTCAAACAAGGCTTTTGCTTTGGAGAAAAAAAAAAGAAAAAAAAATAAAGAGTCCGACTTTATTGGGTTGAATTGCGGGTTTGTAGCCATCTGGGTCTCTGGAATTCCAAAGCTCACCTCTCGCATGCTTGCTTCTCGAGCTTGAATCTCGTGTGCTCATGTCCTCTTTGCTCTGTCCGCAATCACAATGCAAATCTTTAGGAAGACAAGAGAGTTTACACTAATCTTATATCAGAAAATTAGGTTGGAAATTGAAGGAAACACTTTTTTTCTTCTATTAAGATCAAAATATGAAGAGTTCATTGATCAATTCCGGCATTATTCAAAGTCTTTTTCCCCTTCACGGATGCCCGGACAGCTAGTGTGTTACAATATGAGTTTTATTGGAGGCTTCAGACAGATTCGTGCACCAGCCTTAACATGGATGTATACTATGAAGGACTCAATCAAACTATTTATTAATTGAGATAACTTACCGAGTATTTAACCCTCTCAAAATCCAAACCAATCTATCCGTAGTTGGATAGTGCAAGAAGAATAAGGGAGGTGCCACTTGTGATGTCTGTTAATTATATGCCTTTAAATCTATGAAATAGATATAGATGATCAGGTTTTGGGAACCAACAACCGCCATCTTTCTTTCTATTCTTTCTAATAGTAGTTCTTTATTCTATTTTGGGAAAAAAAAAACCACTGAAAACCCTAAACTATGCTCATTATAACACATTTACCCTAAATTTTTTTGTAATACCAAAAACCCCAAACTACGCCCGCCGTGACATGTTTGCTCCAAACTTTTTTTGGTGACACCAAAAACTCCAAATTATGTCCAATGTGACACATTTACCCCAAATTATTTTTCTGTGACATAAAAAACCCCAAAATTTTAGGCGTGTCACAAAGTTATCCCAAATTTCGAGGTAAATATGTCACACGGATAAAAGTTTAGGGTTTTTGATGGCACAAGAAAAAAATTAGGGTAAATGTGTGATACTGGTACAAGTTTGGGATAAATGTATCACATATGTATAAGTCTAGGGTTTTTGGTGTCACAAGAAAAAGTTTGGGATAAATGTGTCACAATGTACATAGTTTAGGATTTTTGGTGGTTTTTACCCTTCAATTTTTTACCAATCTATTTCGTTGGGTGAATCTGTTTTGACTCTTCTATGCACTCTTTCCTGTTGTCGGGTTTCTGGTCATATATCTTCACTAGTCTAGTACTTGAAGCTGGTTTTGGATGAGTTAGTTCGTTCTTAAGTTTTGATATTATCTCTAAAAGAAGTAGAACAATGTCTTTTTGCTTCGTGCCCGAATGTTATATTTGATTATGAAGCACGTATTTTTTTCATTATATCTTTTTTTTTTGTATTCCCGGCTTTCATTTTCCAATTCCGTTTGTTTGGGTTCAAGTTGAAAGAAAATGAAGTATGCCCGTGTGTTTCTCTTTGTTGATTCTTTGAAACTACCTTTATCTATATATGTTCAACTTGTAGAAAAATTGATGAGCTCGGGAAGGATGTTGTAGATGCACTTTGTTTATTAAGGTAATGGTTCTAAGCGTTTTTTTTTTTTATCAAGGAAAATGATTGTGGACATGTTTATTGTCATTAACTCATAATCTTTGGCTGAACGTGCAGCTTGGTCCAAGGAACTCCCTTCCACCTGCTGTTATCCCACTCGCTTCTAAGTCGGAGCTCGTTCCTCGTTCCGTCGGAGAGGTCCGTGTTTATTTTTTTTCCCCCTATTTCATGAAGTCCACTTTCTTGAATATCCCTGTCTAATGCACATTGAAATCGACGCATTTGAGTATTGGTTTTTGTGCTCATTTTTCAAAGCACACTACTAGAAATGTTGATTATGGTCTCATTCCAATTAAATACCTATGCAAACATAAGTGATTGCTTAAGGACTTGAAGCATTGAACCTTGTGTTCTCTACTAGAAATGTTGATTATGCTCTCATTCCAATTAAAATGTTCGTCTTTATTTCACTGGAAGATGGCAAGTTAATCAAAGGAAAATGCATATTAGGGCCTAGAAGATGTAGAAACTTTTTGTAAGTTGTGCATTGAACAACTTGAAATAGACAATCGTCCCGCAAGCAACAAAAAGGATGGATAGACAATCATAATTAACAAGTTTGAGGAGCTGATGGGTAAAAAATATGACAAAAATCAAATGAAGGGTAAGTGGGATAATCTTAAGGAAGAATAGAAAAGATGATGGAAATTGCTTCTAAATGAAACATGACCGGGATGGGATGCAAGGAAGAAGACCATCGGTGCAAGTGATGAATGGTGAGAGAGGAAAATTAAGGGGTTTATCTCTTATTTTGTCACTTTTTTCCAAGTTCATCTTTTATGATACAACTCACAAAAATGTTCCATTATAATAGGAGGATTATAAGTTTAAGGCTTTTCGAACGAAAGGCATACATCCGGATCTTGAAGTTTTATTAGATAGAATGTTCGGGGGTATAGTTGCTACTGGAAATGTCACACGGAATCCTGCACAAGGTTTAATTAATAATGAAGATATTGAGGCCCACAAGCCGACGTGGGTGATGGTGCAGGATCTACTAATGATAATTTAGAGAGTAATACAGGTGAAGATATTATTCAACCAAGTCCAAGTAAGAGTCATAAAAGAGCAGCACAGAGGCAAGCTAGAGGAAAGAAAGGAAAAAAATTGTCTGGACTCGCTAAGTTAGCATCACAAATTGACAGACTTTGTTCACTTGTTGAAAGTAGGAGCAGTGTATTATCCCTTGCAAGAGAGTTTGATCCTTACAAGGAAATTATGCAAACATTAAAAGCCATATATGAGATTAAACAAGATCGAAAGTTATACTTTTTTGCACTTTCACACTTTGCTAAAAAGAAAGACAATCGGCGGATCTTCATGCACTTGAATGGAGATGAAGAAAAAGTCGAGTAGCTCAAGTTTGAGTTGAAAGAGCACAATAGTCGTCACTAGGATATTAACTACTTGTTTGAACTCTTTCATATGATATATTGTTGTAATGTGAGACCTATTTCTAGTTGGTATGATTTGCATTTTATTTGCACTATGTATGAACTCTATTCCTATTTATGTTCTAATGTGAGACCTATTTTCATTTGATATTCTTTTGATTGGGTGAAGCTTACATATATGATGGATGATTTTTATTTATGGATGATTTAGATTATTCATCTATTTTTTGACCGTAACTTTATATTTTCTTACTTTAACTTGTTATGAATGATTCTCCTGAAGGGGAAAATCATGACAATGAGGAAGAAGAATATTGGCAAATTGTGGGAGTCGCTCATGCCGTAGTGGCTTATCGGGCAATACACAGTTACAAAGAATCCTATATGACATCGTCATATACAGGAAATGAATGGTTGGAAGAGTTGATGGGCGAAGATGCTAATCCGATAAGATGCTATCAAATGTTTAGAATGGATAGGATCGTATTTAATAGTTTAATGCATGATTTAGTAACATGTTATGGTCTTTAAGGAACTAGGAATATTTATGTAATAGAAATGCTTGGAATATTTCTTCTCATTTTAGGACATAGTGATGGCAATAGGTTAGTACAAAAGCACTTTTAGCGCTCTAGGGAAACCATAAGCATGTACTTTAGCTTACTTTTAGATAAAGTATGTGCAATGGGAAAATATTTGATCCAACCATCCGATCAGCAATATACAATTACAAAGAACCTTATATGACATCGTCATATACAGAAAATGAATGGTTGGAAGAGTTGATGGGCGAATATACTAATCTAATAAGGTGCTATCAAATGTTTAGGATAGATAGGATCGTATTTAATAGTTTAATGTATGATTTAGTAACAGGTTATGGTCTTCAAGGAATTAGGAATATTTATGTAATAGAAATGCTTGGAATATTTCTTCTCATTTTAGGACATGGTGTGGGCAATAGGTTAGTACAAAAGCACTTTCGGCGCTCTGGGAAAACCATAAGCAGGTACTTTAGCTTAGTTTTAGATAAAGCACGTGCAATGGGAAAAGATTTGATCCAACCATCTGATCGGCAATTTAGGGAAGTTCCAGAGAAGATCAGGAATAATCAAAGATTTTATCCTTATTTGAAGGTACGTTTTGCTTATACAATATAAATGTAGTACTAAACATATATTTCAATTATCCAATAATATTTTCATTTTCATGTTAGGATTGTATTGGGGCTATTGATGGTACACATATTCCAAAGAGGGTATGTACGCACGATCAAATTCGTTTTATTGGTCGAAAAGGAACACCGACACAAAATGTATTGGCAGTATGTAATTTTAACATGGAATTTATTTATGTTTGGGCTGGTCGGGAAGGACAAGCTCATGATACTCATATCTTCTATGAAGCCATTGGGAGACGTGATATACAATTTTCTCCTCCTCCTCCAGGTTCGTGAATTAATGATTTTTGTAGAGTGGTACATATAAATGTGTCCGTGTTGATTGAATTTACATTATGTTTGTGTAGGTAAATTTAGTAGATGCTGGATATCCAAATCGAACAAGTTATTTGAGGCCATACAAAGAAGTTAGATATTATTTGCTAGAATTTCGACAAGATCCCACACCCACAGGTTGTCGGGAGGTATTCAACCGTGCTCATTCCTTGCTGCGATTAGAAATTGAGTGAGTCTTTGGTGTGTTAAAAAAGAAGTGGAAGATTTAAAGCAAATGCCAAGTTACCCGTTTGAAAAACAAGTGAAAATTGTGATAGTAGCAATAACTTTGCATAATTTTATATGGAGAAATGTCGTCAATAATACACATCTTACAAGAGCTGATTTGGATCTTAATTATGGATATTCAATAAACTTTAATGATGTAAATGAGGAGACTAGTGCTTCAAATGATAATTTATCTTATAGCATGGAACGTTTACATGATCGAATAGCCATGAGTTTAGTAAATAGTTAAGGATGCTTGTAATTTTCAATGATAACGTAAATCTTATATTGGTACATATGTGACTATGTTTATTACAATGAAAGTACTCTTTTTTAATTGTGAAATAAGTCCATTATGCTATAGTTTTTTATTTATAAATTTGTTGATACGTCTCTTTTATATTATTCTCAATGTAAACATATAAATGTGCAATCATTGTTTTCTTTTTCCAATTTTAAACAAATTAAAATACAAAAATCTAAATATGTCATATTAAATGACTTTCCAAATATATGTTTACCAAATGGCATTTTTCCAAACTATCTTCCCAAGGCACTTTTTAATTACAATTTACTAAACAATTTTTGCATTTCACTAAATTCCTTTAGACTAAAGGCATTTGCATTTTTTCAAAGACTTTCCCCAAAAGCCTTTCCAAATGCAACCTACCTCATCTTGAGGTAGTTGTATCGAAATTGTTGACTAAGGAGACTCGACTTGCTACTTTGAAGGCACAATGCGCAATTCCATCGGTCTCCACGCCTATAGATGCAGTACTTATTACTCCAGGTTCCTCATCATGGCGCAAGCCTTATTGCACTCATTGTAGCCGACTTGACCATCGTGCTTCCATTTTTTATCAGGTACAAGCTAAGCAACCTACGGGAGGAAACAACCGATCTCGTTTGGAGGTCCACATGCATGCCCACCTACTGCAGCTACTGCCATTGAGGATTCCTGTAAAAGTTCGATCATTACTCTATCGTTAGATGATCTTTGATCCACAGACTGTTTCATAATTCAAGAATTTGGTACTTCTAGTCATTCTACTCTGTCAATAACCCCAAGTACTCCTGATTCGTGGTTTTTTTTTTTTTTTTTTTGCTTGCTGTAATCACATGACATCCAACTTCAATTTATTTAAGTCAAAGTTATACAATTCACAAACCCCTATCCTTCATACGGCTGATAACTCTTAGATGATAGTTAGTCAAATAGGAAACATTTTGACGTCCAAATTTGTTATGAGTTATTATATAATTATTTACTATCATGTGTGGAAATGTCCGTCATATTACTATGTACCCTCATTATTGTTATAAATAAGAGAGCATGCTAACCTAGAGAATTAGACAATTCATTCATCCCATTCTCTTCTTTTCTTCTTTGTCAAACATGGTATCAGAGCCAACCCTAACCGCAGGCCCAACCTAAACCCTAACCCTAGCGAGCGCCATCCCCATCACCACTCACTCTCACTCTCTCTCTCTCTCTCTCTCTCTCTCAAATCTACTTTCTCGGCTTGCTTCTCTCTCCGTCGGCTATTTTCTTCTTCAAACAAGGATCAAGGATCATTCTCTTCTTCTAGATTTGATTAATTCTTTTATTCATGAAGGCTGTCCGGATTTGATTTGCATGTTCAGATCTGATTAGATCTAATCATATTTATGAAATGGTAGAGCTTGTGATCACTTTCTCCAATCTGATTTTCTAATTAATCCGGTGTGTGTAGATTAAGTATTCATCATTATGCCGAGTGATATAGAGACTCTAATAGATGCTCATATCGAATTCGGTGAGGATGGATCAGCCATAAATAGATCCTCGTGCACTCAAATGTGTTTCCCTTGGTTACTTACGAGTGTCAAAGGGTTATTGTTGCTATTCTCCTACCTTAGGAAGAATGCTCACCTCCCATCATGTCACCTTCATAGAGTCTCGGTCTTGCTTTTCTACAATCGGCTCTAGTTCATTTGATCCAGTCTCGCAATTGTCCGAGTCCACATCTTCCGAACTTGTTCTTGTCTATTCTCCGCCAACGGTCTCTCGTCCAGTTACACCGCCTCCAATGTCAATTCTCCCTCTAAGCCGGTTTCTCTCATGGAGGATCTTCCCGTCGAGCCACTCTATCCTGTGGCTGTTCCACTTATTGAGACTGCAACAACCGAGCAGCCTATTGCTCTTCGTAAGAGCTACCATGCCTACAAGGATCGCCCTCTTTATACACATTCCTACACGGGTTTATCAATGGGTTTGTCAGCTTTTGTGGCTAATATTGATGTTATTTCCCTACTTGCTTCAGTTTCCGTGGCTCTTTAGCATGTAGGTTAGCATGTGGCAATGGAGGAGAAAATGAGTGCCCTCCAATGCAATCAGACTTGGTCCTTGGTTGATCTTCCTCCTGGTGCTCGGGTTATTGGCTGTCGTTTGGTGTTTGCCATGAAGGTCAATCTTGATAATACTATTGCTCGTCTGAAAGCTCGGTTGGTTGCTAAGGGTTATGCTCAAACTCATGATCTTGATTGCTTTAAGATCTTCTCCCCGGTTACAAAAATGGACTCTATTCACCTTTTCTTATCCCTTGCAACCGTGCATTCTTGGTCTCTCCATTAGTTGGATATCAAGAATGCTTTCCTTCACGGTGATCTTGTTGAGAATGTGTATATGGAGCAACCTCCGGGGTTTGCTGCTCGGGGAGGGAAATTTTGTAAGCTTCATCGCTCTTTGTATGGTTTGAAGCAGTCATCGAGCATGTTTTGACAGATTCATTTCAGTGGTTTGAAGTTTTGGTTTGCTTCAATCTCAAAAGGATCATGTAGTGTTCTATCGTTGTACTACTACTGAGTGTATCTTTCTGGTTTTATGTGTGGATGACATTGTCTTGATGGGGGATGACGAGCAAGGTATTGCTGAGTTGAAGAGATATCTACGCACTCACTTTGAGACGAAAGACCTGGGTGATTTGAGACATTTTCTTGGCACAAGTTGGCTTGGAAGAAAGCTATGTGAACTTGGTTTTGATATTCATTTCTTTTTGAATGGTTGTCATGTGCAGGATCCACGAACAGGATAGACAATTAGGACAGGCCGTAAAGTGGGATGCCTGTTTGAGCTTGTGCCATTGAAGTTTCACAACTCCTTCACTAGTTATCTTGCCACAATATCATTTGAAACTTAGCATGCTTAATAGGGTCATCCTCAATTTTCTAAATTAAGTCCTTAGATTTTAAGTAGTCATTTTGGTTCCGCTAACAATAAAACATGTGATTGCTTGCCTTGTAAGTTTGGAAAACATCATACTTTACCATTCAATATTAGTGAATTTATTTCTTCTGCTCCTTTTGATATGATTCATTCTGATATTAAGGGACCATCCCCTACTCCTACTATGGGAGGATCTCATCACTTTGTGATTTTTGTTATTGATAAGATCATAATCCTCGTTGACTGATGATTATTCTCATTATATATGGCTTTATCTTATGAAGAATCGATATGAACTTATTGATATATCATCACCCCGTCCATAAGTCCAGTGTTTATGCAAGAATCTACCAAAAATAAATCTCTTCAAACGTGGTGTAACAACACAATCTCAAATAAATGGCTTTAAAATAAGTGTCGTGTGAGATGATATATGTTTCATATAAATGGTGTGATTAATCTCTTGTACCGTGTCAATCATATTATCACCACAAAAAATCATATCGCACATGCTAGACTGCTCATTGCCACATTACACGTGAGAAGTGTGAGCCATCCCCTCTTAGTCCTAGTCACTTTTTTCTTCTCTCCCCTGAATGTATTGAAACGGTTTTTTTAGCACTTTTCCTTTGCTTTTTAGGAATCAATCTCTAGCGAGCAATTCAACACCTTGCACTAGACATGGCCAAATGGAACGTGGGCCCGGAACCGGCCTGTTGACTAGGCCCACGGTTCCAACCCGGAACCGGAACCGGCCCTTAAGGGCCGGTTCCAACCAGCTTTTAAAAAAAAAAAAAAGGAGGAGGCATGGGGGAAAAGAGCAATTTGGGCCTAGGAACCGGAACCGGCCACCTCTACCTTGCACTACCTTTTAGCATTTTAGAGAATCCATTCCATTGCAAGTTAGTACTATTAAAAATTAATCAATAGTGCTAAGGAAGATCGCTCTTAATACAATTTCATTCACCATATGGGTATGGTTGGTTAGAGCGTGTTTGACAACGATTCTAATTCAAAAAATCAATTCTGATCATAATTGGTTTTTTCTAATTCTATTTCCTATATGAATTTTAGAGAATCAACACGCGTTTGGTAATTACACAAAATTTCTATTATTGCAATCGAAATATGTTTGGTAACCGCACAGAATTTATGTTCTCAAGAACAATTTCTCTTCCCTTTTTTTTTCATTTAAGTTAAATAATTACGTCTTGTCACTATAAATCAACCTATATAGCATCACTAATAGATTGAATACAGATCATGCATAATCCATAATTAGTTTATTTATTTCGTGGGGCATAAAACATATGCAAGATCCTAAAAAGAACATAAAGTCAAAGGCAATTCGCACTTGAATTTTTGCCACGAATTTGCATTTTAAACACTTCTATATTTAACCAAACTCATACCCGACCTGTATTACTTGAATATTTCTATATCTAATCAAATCATGTCATATTGTTTCTTATAATTTGTTAAGAATGCAATACAAATCTAGAGAATTAGTTTTGTTTTATTCAAAAAAATAATTTTTTATTTTATTTTTTTAAAATATTTGTCATCTTTTCTAAAAAAATATATTTTAAACAATTAAATTTAAGTTAAATTATTTATTTTCATAAAAAAATTATTGTTTGTATTACTGAAAAACATTTCTTTAATTTTTGAAAAATTATTTTATATTTTATTTTTATTTTCTATTTTATTTTCCTTTTTCTCCGGCTGTTGGCGGCGATCGGCGGTGGTGGTCGGCGATGAATAGCGATGAACGGAATAAAGTGCCTTATTTCTCAAAAGTGATTCCAGAACAAAGAGTCAACTATTTTTTATTATTATTTCTGCTCCAAAAGTGTTTCCCGAAATAGAGTTAAAAAATTTTAGGATCAAAATTATTTATGTTGTCAAACATGTTTCTCATTCTTTTTTATTTCGAAGAATAGAATTAAAGAATCATAATCGTTGCCAAACATATCCTAAATTTCTTAGGCTCTTTAGCCAGGCCTAGGGCAAGGGCCTTGAGGTCCGCTCGGGCAGTTCATTAAAATATTCATGATGTTTGTTATATCAATAATCTTATTTTTACATCGGAATATACGATATTAAAATAAAATAAGCCCATAAATCTCTGTGTAGGATAGAAAAATAGCATAAAAATCAAAATTAAAGTAGAAAAACAGTAAGAAACACAAATCCTTCTACTTTCGTTTTATTTAAATTTTTTGCTGAAGAAGATCTCCACGTCTTCTTCAATGTCTATTTACGGCAATACTTATAAAATTAATAAGGTATATGCCCAAACATCGAATTTAAAAAAGTATTATTAACAAAGAGGACATTTCTAAAAAAAATTTAAAATTTGAATTATATTCTAAATCATGATGGAAAAACAAAAAAAGTATCATATGAGTGTAAATATACAGTCCTCTATCGGTCCTTTAATGTTTTAGGATTTCATCTTTCAATTCACTGTAATTATAGAGAACCATTTTGTGCGCATACGGAGACGTGCAAGGTTAAGCTAAGGTATTCCAGAACTTCCACACATAGCCAGGGAAAAGATTATTGCTCGGGGAGACCAAATTAATCATCTCTACGAAACTAATCATCTTTACAATACTTCTCTTTAGCTAGAACAATATCGCCCCATCAGCCTTTGTAACTTCTCCTATAAAATCTTCTCCAAAATCTTGCAAAATCGGCTAAAACCGTGGCTTGATGAGATAATTTCACCTGAGCAGAGTAGTGGTAGACAAATCCAAGACAATATCATAATTGTCTAGGAGGTGTTACACCAGCTCAGAATTCGAAACAGGAGAAAGAGCGGTTCAGGCCATGCTCAAATTAGATAGGCAAAAGGCATATGACAGAATAGAATGGGATTTTTTGAGATCTAGTATGTTAAGGATGGGCTTTCATCCCAAATGGGTAAATTGGGTGATGCAATGTGTCACTACTATCTCGTTTAGTATTGTTGCGACCCTCTCGAGGCATGCTCTCGAGGGCTAATGGGTCGTCATTATCTATTTGTACGTGGATTTTGGACACGGACCCCTCCCAAGGTCCATTACCCAAATCGCAATGGAGGAAAAACGGAGTTGACCTTTCAATGTGGTCTTCTGACATGTGAATACATGTACATGTCTCGGAGCACCACCAATCATTTCTTAGAGGGTATGATTGGAAAATCCTATCGAATAGTCGGGAGTTTCTATTCGATTCTACAAGAACCAGATGAGTAGGTTCGGGGACTTAGTTATGCAAATTACTTTAATTGACGCCATTTCGGTATCTAAGTTGAATGAATTTTCTAACCTTGGGATTTCATGCAGATGAGTGGGGATACGAACCCTAAATCCACGAGTTCATGTAGGTAGGAGTGACTATCCGAACAAACACAATCAATAATGAAGGTGCGCACATCAAGGAATAAAAACAAATGTAGATAAATCGCATCAAATCAGCATGACATTCCTAGTAAAGCCCTATTGGCTTAGAGAAAAGACATTCAAAGCATAGGAGGAGTTCAGGAATGATTTAGAAGCGATTCGCCCATGAAGAGGTAGAATTGTAATTTTGGAAAAATTGGGGGACGATTTGCTAAAAAGGGCAAAATCGTCATTTTGGAAGGGATCGGGAATCCAAAGCGTCGAAAACCCAAAAATAAAGAATCAAGATACGAAAGCCCAAAAAGAAGGATTGGCCACCTGAACCGACCCATCTCCTAATTTTTGGCATTTTTCGGAGTTCACAGGAATTTTCAGGGACGATTTACCCTTAAGGGGTAAAATCGTCATTTTTTGAAAGATCGGAAAAAGAAACCTCAAAAATAGGAATGGCCAGTTGACTGTGGCCATTCCTCGATTTTTGAGAATTTCTGGAATTTTTAGGAATTTTTCTATAATTTTTCTTAATTTTTTTGGATTTTCTAAGACCTTTCTTTTTTAAAAAAAAAATTCAAAAATTTGAATTTCCTGTGTTTTCTACCTATTTTCCAAGATTTTTTTATTTTCTAATCCTACAGTCGGGGATGGGCCACGTGGCTAGCCCACGGCCCTCGGATCTTTCGAATAGATCTACGGTCAGGATCGGACGACGTGGCTAATCCACGGCCGTCCGATCAAAGGCATTATTTTTATTCCGAAAATAATTTTTTTTATTATTAGAATTTTCGAAAATGTGATACAACGATCAGAATGGTGACACGTGGCCAAACCCGGGCCACGTGATCACAAAATATATATTTTTTTATTTTTGAAAAATCAGAATATTTTTTAAAATCATTTCATTTTTTTTTTAAAAAAACCAAGAGCGTGACACGTGGACGAACATCCACCGTCAGATCAAGTTTGGTTTTCTATTATCCGTTATAACATATTGCGCCGATGTGGCTGCCACGTGGCCAATCACGCGTTGCCACATTAGCCGCCGACCAGTTAACTAAGCCACGTCGAAGTCGTCTTCCTTAGGCAAACGACCACGGAAGAACGGCAGAGGTTTCTCCACCGTTGATTGACGGCGAAACCTCGACCAATTGGGCTAATTCCGTTGCCATTCGACTCACCTAACTCTCCTCTTTCACTTATATTAGAATCAAATGATATTATCCACATAACGAACATGTTTAGAGCTCGAACGAGAGCGACAATGGCAACTTCAAACTCAACATACAAAGCATAATAGCACAATTCCTTCATACTGAAGCATCACAAGGAGTTCAGAATACTTACCTCAAGCTCTTATTGAGCTTGCGATAACTAGAATGGCCTGGCCAATGTTCAACCGGACCGCGATAAGTTGGATAGTTGACTTGAGGCTTCAGAGAAAAATCAATGCAAAAATGGAATGTGATGATGGTCAGTGATATTCAACAAACAAACGCCCACTATAATTACAAGAATGATTATCGCAACCGTGAGATGCCATGTGAGTACCGAGAGAAAGCTCGGAAGTCGACTCACCATTTCGGGAGATTGTGGGCGACGAGACTTGTGGCAATCGCTTCACTGGAGCTCATGGAAGCTTTCGATAATGATCCAACGTCTCGATTTGGTTTGGATTCACCGGGCCAAGGTCGCAAAGCTTCGTCAATGGTGCCTTCGAGACTCTCTCTCTCTCTCTCTCTCTCTCTCTCTCTCTCTCTCTCTCTCTCTCTCTCTTCTTTTAGTGTGCGAACCAAAATGAGCTGCCTCCCCTGATCGAAAATGCGTGGGGATACCTGTTGACACCTAAATTTTGAATATTTTTTTTTTAGTCATTTATGGATAAAAAAATATAACTAATTTTAGTTCTAATAAAAAATTCATCATCTTTAGCATATTTAATTTTTACTCATGCATTGCATCTTGCATTGGACCATCAGCGGCCCAAATTTGAACTTAAATTTGACGGGCGGGAGTAACAGGGCATTTTTGGCCAAGGCATTTGAAATGAGTGTTCCGAGTTTGAGGAAGTGTTGGATTTTTTTAATTCAGCCCAAGCAGACTTTTAATTAATCGAGCTCAAGATTGCACAAAAGCCCATACACACGTAAAATTCGGCAAGCCCACGTATATATTCCTTGAAGCTGAATTTTTTTAGGAAAGAAATTGTATGATTCGGCTAGCACATTTGCATATCTCTTCGGCCGATAATCGCACTCCAAGAAGGGGATATTTTCCAAATATTCAGATTTTTTTTATACACAAGGATATGCGAATATTGCATTCTTGCCCATCAAGCTAGGCCAATTCTCTCTATAAATACAAGGTTCTAGTAAGAGAAAAGGGGTCGGCAAAAAAATTTCTGCTCATCATTCACGTGAGAAAGGCTATAGAGAGAGAGGTGAACGACGCCACAAGAGGACTCTTTTGGCCATATGTGATGGTTCCTTCCACCACCTTCATGAAGTGATCCCCCAGCCACCATTCGCATCATCTCATTGCGTCTTCTACTGTGAAGAAGAAAGTCAACCTTGGAGATCCTATTTGTCCACATATTGGACTCACGAAGAGACAAAGCGAAGGAGATCGGTTATCGTCAAACGACATTTAGGACCATTCCAAATCAGCCAGTAAAAATACCGCGCCGCCGATCTACCATTGTTCAAGCACACGTGATCCCTAGCTGTTCGGTCCATCGCTTGAAGCTTGGTGTGCAATTTGTGGTTCAAAAATTCAAAATAGGAAAGTGTAAATTTTGCAAGACAAGGTAAATTTCCTATCTTGAACTTTGATATATTCACCTGCTTATTTTGTGATTTATTTGCACATTTTGGATATTGCATCAAAGTGGATATCTTTTCAAAATACAGGTTGATTAGGAAAATTTCCTTTCCTAATCCGCAACTTGTCATATGATCGAGAACGTCTATCTTTAGGATTATTTATGGAATACTCGATTATGCAAGGATTTGAGTTCAATCGTTAATCGTAAGATTACGAATTAAATATTGACTCAAATATTTGCGAAATATTCCAAAACTTGATTGATATATCCACTTTCTTGTTTGACATTGATTGACATATTCACTTTCCTCATTTGATTTGAATTGCTTGATTGTCATATTTTTTTAGGATATACCCGTTGCATGATGTAATCTAAAAAATTCTAAAAAAATTGCATTCATTCACTTTGCATATTTGAAAATTGCATCTTTTAAAAAAATAACATCATGTAGATATTGCATATCTAATTTTTTATTTAGGTTAGATTGCATACTAGAATAGAAATTGCATGTTTAAATAGAATCTTATGTTTAAAATGATATATCTTCAATATATTAGGGTTTAGGTCAATGTAAACTCTAAAATATACAAGATAAAAATTGTTTTGACATAGTTCTATTTTAGGAAATTAATTCATCCGAAAATATAAAAAAAAAAAATCATTCATTCTTGCCATGTCATCCATGCCATGTCATCCTTGCCACGTCATCTTTGCCATGTCATACTAGGTTGCATTTTAGCTTAAATTGCATATTAGAATTGCATGTCCTCGTTTTAATTAATACACGTGTCACGTAGTTAATTTAATCATGGTCCTATTACTTGTGCATTCATTTAGTTTGCATGTAATCTAGTCTAGTCTTGCATTTAATCCATGCCATTGCATATAGTGTAGTCTCTCATGCATTCATATAAAAATCAAAAATTCAAAAAAAAGAACTATCTTGTGTGGCGCATGCTCCATTGATTTTATTGACTTCCGGATGTTCATTAATTGATTGTGCACCCGCATGATAACCTTTGTTAGTGACTTATGTTAAAATCAATTAATGTTGCCTTCTCTAATGATTTTTCATGAAATAAAATGGTACCGAAAGGGCGTTAGAGTAATCTGACGTAATCAAGTCCCCGAACTCTTAATCTCTGGTTCGTATGAATAAAATAGTTCTCCCGCTATTTTATTTAGGTTTCTAATCAACCTACCATAAACGATTAGTGGCGGCTCCAAAATTAAAATATATTGCATGTTAATCAATTGAACCTCAAGTTGCGATTTGGTATGGACTTGAGAGAGTTCGAGTTAGGTTGGTTAAATAATTAACCCGATAATCCATTAGCCTGAAAATTTTCTGAATTTTTAGGTCGCGACAATACCTCATACCAATTCTCAAATTTCGCGCGGACAGGAGGGCACCGACTTGATTCTCACGTGCCTCCCATGTGCCATGTGGCTCGTCGACGGTGATAGAACCATCCGGCATTCCGCCCAAGTCCGTTATTTACTCCATTGAGCTCAAATGCGAGCCAATTTGACTCAACTTCGCGTATGGTTGACTTTTCTAGGCACCTCGGCTTTGATTGGTCACCCTATCCTCCTCTGGCAATCATTTGGCCCGAGACCCGTCCCGATCGACAAGTCTCGAGGTGAGGAACAAAACGCCTCCCATAACTACTCCAATTATCATCGAATTGATCCTCAATTTCTTGATTGAAATTCAACCTTCAAACCCGTAAAAATGGCGCGAAATGCAAGTTGGGGACTACACTATTCACCTGGGTCCATAGGCCGGATCCGATCTAGCCCGCAGACCTAGTCGTTCCAATTTTCAAAATTAATCAAAATCTGTGGGAAATTTTCAAAATTAAACTTCAAAATTGAACTTAGGGGCATGGATCTTATCAAAGAATGTGATTTTGCCCAGAAGTTTATGATGAATTGAACAAAGACTCCCAAATTGATTTTAATGATTCGAAAATGGAAATTAGTAATTGCAAGCCCTAAATGGCTAAATCAGACCAAACTACCCTCATCAATTGATTCAAAATAGTGGAAAATATAGACCAGTGGTCTTATTTTTGCATGCGATCCCTAGATTTTAATTAATTTCATTTTTTCCAAAACCCAGGGACTAAATTAAAAGAAAAGTATGCAATTTTGCCCAATTTATGTAATCATGCAATTTTAGTGAACAATTGGACTAAATTGCAATGCAGGGCAACCAAATTGAATGTCAAGACTCCAAAAATGCAAAAATTACAAATTAAAAGACTCAAATGACAATTTTTGGACAAATTCAACTCTATGTGTAATGAAGGAGTACATAAAAATGAACTTGAATTTTGAACTTTTGAGAGGTCAAAATGAAGAGGGAATTAAAATAAAAATATAGACTATTTTTCTGTATTTTTCTGACATGAAAAGCTATTTTTCTTGATTTTTTCAAACATTTTCCTATTTTCGAAAAACATTAAAAAATGCGAAAAAATGAAAATTTATTTTTTGGTCAAAAATGGTTCTCTAGGCTTGGCCAAGTTACAGAAGTTGATTTTTTAATTTTTATAAATTTTTTTTGAATTTTTTCAAAAATGAACTAGAAAAAGACCGATAAAAAATCGGGTGTCAACAAGTATCAAATTCAATGGAGAATCACTGCCTTACTTCCAACCTACAAGGGAAATTCGACAAGGTGACCCACTCTCTCCATATCTGTTAATTTTAGTGACAAATGTGCTCTCAGTTTTAATGAAACAGGCAGTAGAGATTGGAAGCATTAAAGGCATCAAGGTGAATAGGTCTAGTCCCACCCTTACTCATCTTTTGTTTGCGGATGACTCAATCTTCTTTTTGGATGGCACTGTTAAAGAATGTGGGAATGCGGCTGAGGTGTTGAATCGATACTGTTACGCTTCTAGTCAGACTATAAATCTAAATAAGTCAGGAATGCTCTTTAGCAAAAATTGCCCTCACAAGTTACTGGAGAATATGTTAACTGAGTTGCGCATCCCGAAAATAGAGAAAGCTGGGAAGTATTTGGGTATTCCATCTGACTACGGCAATAGTAAAAGTGAAATGTTCGCATGGGTACTAGGAAGAGTCAACATGAAGTTAGAAGGGTGGAAGGAGAAGTTGATATCAAGAGCTGGTAAAGAAGTCCTTGTTGAAGAAGTCGTGCAAGCTCTACCGCAATATGCCATGTCGGTCTTTAAAATTCCCGGTTTCAATATGTAGGAGCATTGAAAAGAGGATTGCAAATTTCCGGTGGAGAAGCAATGAACAAAGGTCGGGTTTGCACTGGAAACGTTGGGAGATTCTAAAAAACAGGAAAGACAACGGTGGAATGGGTTCCCGAGATTTAATTTCCTTTAACAAGGCAATGTTGGGTAAACAGGCATGGCATATAGTCCAATCTCCTCCTTCTTTGTGGTGTCAAATATTAAAAGGCCTTTACTTTCCCCCACTGTGATTTCTGGACGGCTGGTAAGGGCAGCCGTCCTTCGTGGGGGTGGCAAAGTCTTCTCGCGGGAAGAGAAGCAATTCATTCCTCAGTGCGTTGGGGCAGCAGGGGGATGGGGAAAATATCATCATTAGAGAAGCGAAATGGCTCCCGTGAGGAGCGATTGGAGGACCTCCAAACAGGGATGAGCCAAAGAAAGTTTCTGAGCTAATGATCCCAGGGACATCTATTTGGAATGAAGAGCTTATAGCAAGCCTGTTTGATGAGCAGACAGCAAATGAAATACTTATGATTCCACTGGGACCTCAGGGAAGAGAAGATGTTGAATTGGAATCCACAATCGCGGCCTCAACATCATTCCAGACCCCTCGTGCGCTATGGACAAAAATCTGGGGGACTAATACAAGCCCAAAGATTAAGTTTTTCTTATGGGGAATTTGCCAAAATGCTCTGCCCACAAAGGAAAACTTGGCTAGAAGAGGAATTTGTGAAGAAGATACCTGCGAACTGTGCGAGCAGAACACAGAGACCTTGGAACACCTCTTTTTACTATGTCCCTGGACGCGTAGTGTTTGGTCGGACCCTGCATTACAAATTACTATTTCACCACTGGGTCTAGTTTGAACGAGAGTCTTCTGGTTGAGTCGGACAACTTAACTCTTGTGAAGACCCTTCAAGGAGCAGATCACTTCGCGTGGGAAGCGGACGTACTTATCGCTAAGGCCAAAACTCTTATTATGGGCTTTCCAAATCCGAGATTGACCCACTGCAGCAGAGAATCCAATAAGATAGTGGATTGAATTGCTAAAGCGCGACGGAATAGATTCCTACCTCAAAATTGGCTCGCTAGCCCACCTGAAGCCCTATGGGCCTTACTTGTTTGTGAATCAAGTCTTTGTACTCGAACTTTTTGAGTTAGTTTAATGAATTACATCTTTTTCGATAAAAAAAAAAAAACAATACTTCTATTCCACTTATAAATCCATATTCCACCTTTGCTATACCTTCCTCTTTCTCACCCACGAAGTTTATACAAACAACTCATTTGATAGAACCCCAAAGAAGTTAAGGAGAGCGTCCAATTGAATAGATTTGATCAGCATCAAGTCCCTTCTACTCAGATAGAACATTTTGTTATACTTCAGATTCATCCCACAGTTTATTGTTGACGGATACAACAACGATACACCCATATTTATTTTATAGCAATTCGTAGAAAAGGATTGCTTGTTGCGGCAGAATGACATCACTCGGTACCCGTATTCTTGATTACAATTACACCTATATGGGTACTATCCAAATGACCCTATATGCTGGAATCACGCTCGTAACCAATTTCGAGATTTTAACATGACTATCTCGGACCCCTAAATGCTAGAATTGTGTTCGTAAACCTGTTTCGCTTATTGATTTACTCAATAGTTTGAAAAGAACATTAGCACAAGATCCAAGTTAATAATCTATTCTCAAGAAAAATGTTGCATGATATTAGTGTCTTAAACACTATCATATCCTCATATCAGTTAATGGTGTATTTGATATTAGTGTATTAAAACTCTATCATATCCTCATATCAGTTAATGGTGTATTTAAACCATTTAAAACCATTGCCTTCCAAAATTGGATTTATTAGGATGATGATGATGTGTGAAATTTCCTAAGACATGCTTTTAAAGAGTTGAATTGTTAATCTTTTGGATTCTACAGTACTCTCTCGTCAGTCTATTTCCAAGTTGTTAACTTTCAACTTGAGGACCAAAATAAAATTCGTGAAATTTCTCTTTTTATTCCTCTCTCATTGATTAGGAGGCCCAAACAGGGCGAGGCCCATTTGCTGATGAACCGGGCCTGTAAGACCGGTTGGACCGGAGGCCACGATCCAGTATGGTTGCAGCAAAGCAACATCATGGCTCATCGCGGAACATATAAAACGCTCCACCGCGTCATTCCCCAGTGAATTAGGGTTTCGGCTTCATCAACCTCGGCCGTCGCGCGTCCTTCCTCCGCCTGCTCGAGCTCGGAAGCCCTGAAAATGGATGCACAGGTCCCCCCCCTCTCTCTCTCTCTTGGGTTACTCGTGGGGATACACTCGATCATTATGCGCGCGCATGGGGTCGCTTGATTTAGTTCACTAACTTGCACAGTTGCAAGTTATTCGAATTGTATGGAGTTTGCATTGGTGAATTGAAACCCTTTCCATTTCACTCCTTTACAGACGGAGAAGGCGTTTCTGAAGCAGCCGAAGGTGTTCCTCTGGTAAGTAAGGCTCCATTACTAGTCCCTAGAGAGTGAATTGCTGATCTTTTGTTTACGGAGACGAAGAGGGGTGGGTAGGTTGAAGCTCAGGAACAAGGGTTTCGATGGAAAAACTGGTGCCACATTGTATGGACGGTTTCTCGGGTGCTTTGTTACTTGTACTTGAGAAAAGGGACGGCTGCTTTTGCATTTTTGTAGATACGTACAGTTTATAGGGTTGGATGAAAATCATAGATCGGGAGGGGCTTGTTGATTAGTTAGCTCAAGTTGTCTTAATTGGTTGATCATTTTTTGCACTCGTTACAAATAAAATGGAGCATCGAACCGTTTGTGGCAACCAAATGTCTGCGAGTACTGTTGTTTAAGTTAGTGATAGTTATCCGTTAACTTATTTCATGGGAATTTTGCAGCTCAAAGAAGTCAGGCAAGGGTAAGAGGCCTGGAAAGGGTGGGAACCGTTATTACAAGAGCGTTGGGTTGGGATTCAAGACACCTAGAGAGGCAATTGAAGGTATAATTATCTCCATAAATGGGATTCGTTTGAATGGTTTTTCTTTACTCTTTCGTGCATAAATGATATTGAAGACAACTGAATTGTGAACCTAGGCACTTTATTCATGATCTAGAAGCATCAGGTGTGAATTTGTAGTGGTTAAGTATGCATGTTTTTTGGATGGACATGTTTGTTGCACCTGGTTTGCTGGTTACAAAACCACCAGGTCAAAAGTATTCGGCTGAATCAGCTGTTACAGCTTTGGTTTTGTAGAACATATTGACTCCCAGATCACTGAATGTTCTTCTGGTACTCTGAACTTGATCTTGTACATGAATCATGTAATACATAGTCTTGACTATGGAAGAATCTGCTTGGTTTTATTTTGTCGTTTTGGTGTTATATACTTGTCACTGACATTTGTTTTAAGCCATCTATTGTGCGTCTTCTTTACTGCAAGAGTTGTGGTGATCTCCATAGTTAGGTTCCATGATAGAATTTTTCCTTCCTGGTCATATAGTTGTAACAATTATTTACGATATCCAGAATATTTTTTATTGGAATGCTTATTTTCTGCCTGCCATATCATTTTCATCAACACTTTGAAAGTGTGTGTAGGAGAGAGAAGGTTGTGGAACAGAGGGACTGTGTGAAGAGTGAGTTAACAAGTTGAGAGGAATGAAGAAATGAGTTTGACCAAAATTGTCGGTCTTTAGGAGTACATGGTTATTTCAGACTTTCAGTCTGTGATATGGGACTTTTATACAAAATGGGTAATAAGGGGACGATAATGAAGGATGCAAATTCTAAGATGTTGAGTAGTCTATTGGATGTTTGGTTCATGGAATCCCTTTGGTACAGGTGTAAAATGGAACTTTAGCTGAATTATCGTGAAGCTTTTGTAGTTTCTGATACCCTTGCTGCATGTGACATTATCGACTGTTCACTTGCTAATTTCTTTTCGATTTTAATACTTCTTATCTGTGCCATTTCTATGTTATTTTTGGATTTAGTTTGGTTTATAAAGCTGTTGAAATTGTAATGTAACAAATTCTTTTAATGACTTTGTATGCGCTTCTCATGCTTCTCCATCAGCCAATTCTCCTGCACCTTACTTTTCTTCCTTGATTTGCGTTGGTTGAAGCAGTCTGTTTGGCTTTACATGGTTGCAGGTGCCTACATTGACAAGAAATGCCCTTTCACTGGCAATGTTTCAATAAGGGGCCGTATACTGGCTGGTACTTGCCACAGTGCCAAGATGATGAGGACAATAATTGTTCGCAGAAATTACCTTCATTTTGTTAAGAAGTATCAGAGGTAGGAAGCAACTGCTATTAGTTATCCAATTGTTTTTATCTTGTCTAGTGGCCTGAGAAGATGCTAAGAAATCCCAGTATTTTCATTCTTTGTGTTTGCATGCTTGTGTGGATAGAATAAGACAATGTAACTTGTTGATTGATTGATGGGGTTTATTCTGTTGTTGTGTAGATATGAGAAGAGGCATTCAAACATTCCAGCTCACATATCTCCATGTTTCCGTGTGAAGGAGGGCGATCACGTTATTATTGGCCAGTGCAGGTTTCTTTCTTTGTGCAATTAGTATGTTCTGCTAACATTAAAGCAGGGGGCCTTTTCTCTAACTACATCTTTCTATGTCAGGCCCTTGTCAAAGACTGTGAGGTTTAATGTATTGAAGGTGATTCCAGCGGGATCATCAGGCGGCGGCGGGAAGAAGGCCTTCACTGGACTGTAATTGAGTTAGTTTTTACATTTTGGTGTTGCATGTTGAGAGAAGATACTAGATGTACTCTACTTGAAATTTACTGTGGTTCAATCTTTAGTTGAGTATCAAATTTTTGTCTGATGTTCTACCTCTTTAATTATTGATTTTTGGTTTACTTTTGGCTGAACCCACAAATTTTATGACAGTGGAGAATTCGTGTTTGTCTAATCGTGACTTTGCTCGTTGTGTCGGTTTCACTGTGATCTTTTTTGGAAACATTTCATGATCAATTAAGTTTTGCCTTGGTGGTTGTTAATTAATGTCTCGGGTAAAATCTCGTCGTTCTGGATGGCCCCAGTTACAATGGAATACCAAGCATAATGATTGAACGTGGTCTACTTTGGAGTTTTTGAGTCTGAAGTGGTGATACCGAGGATGTGTTTACGAGGTGCTTCGAAATTATGTTATAGTTTATGAATCATGTCCAAAATTTAATGGTTGCCTGTGTTTCGTTTCTTGTGTTATGTGGTGGACCGTTTAGTTTACTTAGGCATGAAGTGCTGATGTACATGAAATAATTTATGGATATTATTACCTCGTTTGTAACCCTGAAAGGATATCTCTCAACGCAGATAACACCTATTAGAATGATCTGCCTACATAGTTTGCCAATCAAGCCTGATGTTACAATGATTTTAGGGATAAATGCACTGGATATCCTAAAACTTGTCACGAAAGTGCAATTGAGTTTTAAATTTCTTTTTGAAAAGTGCAATTAAGTCTGAAACTCGTCGCGAAAATGCAATCGAGTCCCAGAGCTTTTAAATAATGCAATCAACGGAATGATTTGACTTTATTAATTTGACAAGTTCTAAAATTTGATTGCATTTTTTAAAAGTTTTAAGATTCAATTGCATTTTTTGACAAATTTTCGGGCTTTATTGCACTTGTTTTTGAAAAAAAAAATTAGGACTCGATTGCACTTTCCTAATAAGGTTATAGGACTTTAAACGCATTTATCCCGCGATCGTAACGATGAGTTGGTGAATTACAGTTTTGTGCACTTTGATTTGTTGGTGTGTCTTCCCTGAAATAAAGAAAGTTCTGCAAAAAAGGGATGAAGGCGGTACAATTTCCATGGAAAGGAAAAGGTCATTGTTGAATTACAATTTGTGGATTTGCTTGAAGTCCGAGACTCGTTCGCAGCCTCTTTTCTTTTACTTGCGTCCAGTTGTTAGCTGGCTATTTATGGTGCGTAAGTATGTCCGGTGAGGGGGTATCATTAAAATGTTCCCTCCTATAAAAAGACATAAGATTGAATGTGCACGCAGCACGCGTATTTGGAAATTTAAATGATGCCCATGGCCATGGGAGCTTTCCCTGCAAGTTCCTCAAGTCAATGCATGAATGAAGTGTTGAGTCTGTTGGCTCTATGCTATTGAAGGTTTTAAGACTTTCCGAGCAGTTTCCTTTTCTTTCTTTTTTTGCCGGCGGCCGCTCTTTGTCGGATCTCGCCAATATAGTCCCTAATAGTCTTCGTTGCCGAGATATCTTTTTTTTTTTTTTTTTCCTTTTATGTTCATTATTTGCAGGGAATTTTTGGGTAATCCGCTTCCATGCTGTTAACGGTCTGATAAATAAAATCCGGACACCTTCAATTTTAATTCAAAAATTAAATGAAATGATGATAAAGATTTTTATGAGAGTGTGCTTCCATCTATATCGAAATTAAACTAGTTCCCTCCACTTTGAATGGAAGTGAAATTTCTCTTCTTGTTTCTTTCCTTTGAATTTAATGGACGTGAGATTGGAAGAGATCTCACCAAGAGGGAGTTTCCAATTTCGATTTTAAATTGTCTAAAAATTTCTAAACCTATTGTACTTTTGTCAATTCAGTTTTAATTTTTTTGATTGTGCCAATTGAGTTCTTAGCATTTTTACATTTTACCAATCGAGTCTATCTAGCCAATTTTGGCCGGAATCGTTGACGTGAACATTGGCCATCCTACGTGACATAGCCGATGTCAATATGGTGAATTTTTAATATTTTTTTGAATTTTTTGAATTAATTTTATTATTAAGTTTTACTTTTTATTTTTTTCCTTTTTTTTTTCTATTCTTCTTTTCTCCTTCTTTATCTTTTTTACTATGGCCGGCGAGGGTTGCCACAAGGCCCTTGCCGATCGCTGGGCGAGGGTCATCGGGCCCTTGCCGACCATAGTAAAGAAAAAAAAAAAACATGAAAAAGAAAAAATAAATAAATAAATAATCCAATAAGAATTATGAAATAAAAAAAAATTATCAACATCAACAACGGTCGTGCCACGTAAAATGGCAAACGTTCACGTCAGTAATTTTCAGTCAAAAATAATTGAATGTAAAAATATTTAGAACGAAATTGATAAAAGTGCGGTGGAGAGCCCGTGTGAACTCCTCATTTCCGTTGTGCGGATCGAGGAAAACAAGGTGCGGGAGACATGCGTTGGAGTTCCGTAATCCCAAACATGGTTTATCTTTTCGGTGGTGCAATTAACGCACAACGCACTAATGCAGTTGCACCAAATCTCACTTCCAACTGCACAGATGTGAAAGTCGGAGTCGAATTCATTGTAATGCTCATAATATTTATTTTAAATGAAGACATGGTTTAATCCCCTTAATATTCTAACATCTTTTCATTAACAAGAAGGGAATATCAGTTGACGCGGGCATCGATCTGCTCATCCTTGCGACGAAATTTCCTTGTCGCTTTCAACGGTTTAAAAATAACAATAATAATAATAATAATAATAATCTTGACTTATTCCTTTCAGAGAATTTTCAAAAATTTTGAGCATGGACTTCGGCAGAATTTGTAACGGTGCTGTCTCGACCACAAGTTTTTAATATTGTAAGAGCCACGCGATCGGACGTCGGATCCTTATCTTTCCCTAGTTTATGTAAGGAAACAAGTCATAAGTAGTAATATTCGAGCAATACAAAATTCATTCTCCTCCCTTTTTTCTTTTTTCGTTTCTATTTAAAGAAACGGATTCAAGAGATAATACCCAAATAATAATAAGATATTTATGAATGATTCAAGTTATTCAACCCTGCTTTTAAATTGCGGTCATTGTACTCCGGCCAAAAACAAAATTTAAAAAAATTGACTCGTGCTGCCTAAGATTGATCTCGTAATTTACTTAGGTCCTTGCACATCTTCGTCCACGAGATTAGAATCGACAGGGGCTAATTTCACTCAGATTCGTATATTCTAGATAAGATATGGAAAATATATTTTATCAAGCTAGATGATGATGTTACTTAATTGGCAATATCCATTGTGTGTTTGAAATTTGAAAAATTAAGGACTTTTGCGCAAATCCATCATCGAAGTTTGAAGAATTACCTAAAGAAGGAAGGGTCAGATTCGTTTGAGATTTTGTCGAAGATATCAACAATGTGGAGTGAATCTCATCGTCTTCCTTCTCATCTGTTCCATATAAATAAGCCCAACCCGTAAGAACCTGCAACCACTTCAGACATCCTGCGATTGAGCCTCTGTTTAACTTGTTTTCGAGCCCGGCGAGAAACCATGTATAGAGTGGCGAGCGCGTCGGAGTACTTGGTGATCACCGGCGTCGGCATCTCCGACATCAAGATTGTGAAGAAGGGATGGGTCCTCCCCGGCCAGTCCTGCGCCGTCTTCGACGTTTCCCCGGTGAACTACACCTTCGAGGTCCAGGCCATGAGCGCCGAGAAGCTCCCCTTCATCCTCCCCGCGGTGTTCACCATCGGTCCCCGGGTCGACGACGACGCCAGCCTCCTCAAGTATGCCAAGCTCATCTCCCCGCACGACAAGCTGTCTAACCACGTCAAGGAGCTCGTCCAGGGGATCATCGAGGGGGAGACCCGCGTCCTCGCGGCCTCGATGACCATGGAGGAGGTGTTCCGGGGCACCAAGGAGTTCAAGCAGGAGGTGTTCGAGAAGGTCCAGCTCGAGCTCAACCAGTTTGGCCTGCTGATCTACAACGCGAACGTGAAGCAACTGGTGGATGTCCCGGGGCACGAGTACTTCTCTTACTTGGGCCAGAAGACGCAGATGGAGGCGGCGAACCAGGCGAAGGTGGACGTGTCTGAGGCCAGGATGAAGGGCGAGGTTGGGGCCAAGCTCAGGGAAGGGCAGACTCTGCAAAACGCGGCGAAGATTGACGCAGAGACCAAGATCATCGCGACGCAGAGGCAAGGGGATGGGAAGAAGGAGGAGATCAAGGTGAGGACGCAAGTGAAGGTCTACGAGAACGAAAGGGAGGCCGAGGTGGCGGAGGCCAACGCGGAGTTGGCCAAGAAGAAGGCGGGTTGGACTAAGGAGGCAGAGGTGGCGCAGGTGGAGGCCGCCAAGTCGGTGGCGCTGAGGGAGGCTGAGCTGCAGAGGGAGGTCGAGAGGATGAACGCCCTGACGCGGACGGAGAAGCTCAAGGCCGAGTTTCTGAGCGAAGCCAGCGTAGAATACGAAACCAAGGTACACCAATTGACCCGATAACCCGACCCCTTTTTTAGTTAGACTCTCTCAGAAGATACTTACGTTTCTGAACCTAAATCTCAGGTGCAAGAAGCGAACTGGGAGCTTTACAGGAAACAGAAAATCGCGGAGGCAGTCCTGTATGAGAAGGAGAAGGAGGCGGAGGCCCAGAAGGCGACTGCCGAGGCCGGCTTCTACGCGAGGCAACAGCTCGCCGACGCGGAGTTCTATGCCAAGAAGAGAGAGGCCGAGGCGCTCGTGGCATTGGCCCATGCCCAGGGCACGTACCTGCGGACCCTGCTGGATGCGCTGGGGGGCAACTACGCGGCCCTCAGGGATTACTTGATGATCAACAACGGCCTGTTCCAAGAGATGGCGAAGGTGAACGCGCAGGCCATCCAGGGGCTGCAGCCGAAGATCAGCATCTGGACCAACGGGGGCAGCGAAGAGGGGGACAGGAGCGGGACCGGCACCGGCGACGCGATGAAGGACGTGGCCGGGGTTTACCGGATGCTGCCGCCGCTATTCAAGACTGTGGAGGAGCAGACCGGGATGCTCCCGCCGGCGTGGATGGGTATGTTGACCAACTCGTCGGGTCGGTCCGATTCAAATTAGGCGGGAGCCAATCGAAGGCCAAGAGGCCATGCTGCTTAGGCGCCGTCTGACGCGAATTATTACTTAAATTTGTTACGAGTGTTAGTTTGGTCTTCTGGTTTTGTGAAGTACTTACTCCTTAGAACATATCGATGGAATATTTTTTTGTTTTTTGCCCACTATCCTTTTCAAAATTCTATTGCTTGAAAAGCTTTCACGAATTTATTTTTCGACCAACAATGATCACGTTTTGTGAAAAATAAGAGATACCCTCGAAGCTTTCCTAGGAATATTGTCCCCTGCTAATTGTCCGATGCCTCCATCCAATCCAATTCAAAAAGGTCATGCCTTGTGTAACTGTTCCTCGTTCTGTTCGACAGGATTCCTGAGAATTGATTCCCTTTACGTCAGGACCAATAATCTTATTCTGGCAAGGACCTATTGGAGCCCAAACAAAAATTACAAATGGAGTATTACAAAAAAAATTATTTACTCTCGTGGCCGAGCCGGGCAGCAAGGCCCTTGCCGAAGCACGGTCCCGCCCACTGACCGGGCCTAAAAAATTCAGCCCGGCTTGCCGCCCCTGGCCGTCGATCGGGTGTATTTCTGATTGTTGTAGTAGCAGTAGAGTCCTGCTGCCTTTGTCTGAATAAATCCCCTCTGAAGTCAGGCAGAGTGACATGCGACAGCATTAACCTGAGATTTTAACCTTTTCTCCCCCTTATAACCGGAGGGCTTGCTTGTTTGTCAAGGTAGTCCTCGTTGCCACGAGAAGTATTCCACGCGATCAAGAACACCACGGCGAGACTTGGCCGGGCCAATCGCCACCGTCCTCGTGCTATGAATCTCATCCTACTGGTACTCGGTACCATGTTTGCGATAGGTTTCACTTTTGATTGATCGGTTACACCACGCGTGAAGGTGCCACGTGGTGCATTCGTCGACATAATGCACCTTTTTCCCCCTACTGCACCATCACTCGAAAGAGTAGGGCGACTCTTACTTGCTAAATGCGCCCATCCTTACTTAGAAAAGAGAGGGAGACAGAGACGAATGCTGAGTCCTCTCCTCCTCACCAAATCCCACAAGAGCAAACTCTTTTCCCTGTGTTGACGCCTAAATTTTGATTAATCTATTTTTTGCATAAAAATTATAAAAAAAAATCATCTCACATATTTATTTTTAGCGTACATTGCATTGGCATATAATCGGGCAAGCGGAACACTTAATTTAGCATGCGTCTAGACTAGGCACGGGATGGAAAAATACACCGAGAAGATTTGAAACTTCAAGGACTGTATTGCAAATACTTAAAATTTCAGGGACTCGTATTGCAAATACTTGGAACTTCGGGGACCGTATTGCAAATACCAAAAGAAGATGAAGAAGGGAAGATGATGAAGGGAAGATAATGAAAAGAAGATGAAGAAGGGAAGATGATGAAGGGAAGATAATGAAGGGAAGATGAAAATGGAAGGTGAAGAAATGAAGATGAAGAAGGGAAGATGAAAATGGAAGGTGAAGAAATGAAGATGAAGAAGAGAAGATGAAGATGGAAGGTGAAGAAATGAAGGTGAAGAATGAAGGATGAAGAACTTTGCCTATAAAAGAGAGAGCTCTTGAGAAGAGTTTTTAGAAGGGGGAAGTGGAAGAGAATTGAGAGAGAGAGTAGAAGAGAATTGAGAGAGTTTTTTTAGGAAGAGTGGAAGAGAATTGAGAGAGTTTTGAGAGAGTTTTTGAAAGGAATTTTTAGAGAGGAAAAAGAGAGTTCTTGAGAAAAATCAGAAGAGAAAATTCGAGAGTGAAGAAAAGAGTTTTAGTCGAGCATCATCTTCGACGAGTCCCGACACATATTTCGCCCCTTGCAACCCAACAACGCCATTGCTTGCCATTTTCGACGACAAACGCGTTCTTCCAAATCCGAGATCTTGAAGGGAACTATAACGTGTATGTGAGTAAGATTTTGTATAATAGAAGGTAATCCTTTCCATCTCGATCTACAAAAATGTAATCGTTTGGTGTGAACATTCGTTTGTTTATTTTAGACATGCCACGTGTTCCAAATTTTAGCATTATTACATGTTAATTTATTTCTGTAAATACTCGTGATTGGCTGCGTTTTCTTTCTTTCTAAATCATCCATGGTGTATATCGTACAAAGTTCAATGTTTTACATCCCCATAAAAAAGAAGAAAAAACAAAAAAATTGCATCTTTGAATTTCAAGCAAAATCCATCAAAATAGCCAAATCAAATATTTTTCATGAAAATGGTACCGAAAGGGCGTTAGAGAAATCGACGTAACCAAATCCCCCGAATTCAAAATCTCCGGTTCGCGGAAATAAGATAGTTTTCTCCCGCTATTTTATTTAGGTTTCTAATCAACCTACCAAAAATGATTAGTGGCGGCTCCAAAAATGAAAAATCTTTTGCAAGATAATCACATGAACCATAAGTTGCGATTTGGTATGGACTTGGGAGAGTCCGAGTTAGGTTAGTTAATTAATTAACCTGATAATCCATTAGCCCGAAAATTAACTTCGTTTATTTTTGAAGGTCGCGACAGCTTGGCGACTCATTGGGGACTTCAAAGAGGACTTAGGCCGGATAATTTCATGAAAAAGAAATCACTTGATTTGGTAAACTTTGGTTGAATTCTCATTCTTAGGTGTTAAATGTTTTTGCAGATTGGGAGTTATAAGGGGAGGAGTGATCGGCTAACCCTTTGTTTTGCGTGCTTGGTGAATTGGAATTGTGATTTAACTTTTGAATCATTGAAGCGGTGTTTGCCTTTAATTGTTGTGCATGATTTATCGTATTTTCACTACACCGCACACAACCCGTGACCGGACCCGGGTCACACTAATAGTTTTAAGATGGTATTTAGATGGTTCTTTAACCTTGGCGGTAAGGTTTCGCTAAAGGTTATCCCATCCGGATCCCGAAAATTTTTTCAAAAAATGGCTCAAGGGTTGTTCTCATGCACGTGAGGCTACGATGCATGATAATTGCCCTTGTCGACCGAACCAAGCCGAAGTGATTGGACCCGACTAGTCATGACTATTGTACGCGAGGTTGCGACTAGTCATGATGACTGTGCGCGAGGCTGCGACATGTCGTTTCGTTCATCATTTCACTTTGCAAAAGCCTTTTGGATAGATAGAATAAGATTTAAACTCACAATTCATGCGCATGTCTTTGTGATTGACATTTTCTTCGTATGAGAGGTAATTTCTTGTCTCTTGTACCCTGTTATCTCATTTTTATTTTGGGCCGGTCCATGGTTTAGGTTGATTGTTTAGAAGTTTCATTGTCTTATTTCCAATTTCGCACTTTGCTTCCGTAGCTTTTACAATTTCATCAGTTGTCCTCAATTCTGATTTGGCTTATTCCTGTTGTACGATTTTTACTAAATTCTACGATCGAGCTTTGAGTAAGTGCCAAACACGAAAGTTGTAGATCTATGTTTCAACTAATATCTTGCAAAATTTCAGAATTAAATTCATATTTTAAGATGGCCCTTCGTTTTTTCAACAACATGCGGTTATAACAGTTTTCTGAACGTGATTTTTTTGGAAAGACACATTAAACTGATTTGATCCATGCATTTCTAGTCCGATTGGCCAACATAAAAGTTGTTCATCATCTTCTCAACTATAAGCTCGTAAAATTTGGACATGTTTTGATCAACGTACGAATTAATACGAATTTTTTCGTAAAAGCGGACAAACTGAAAATTACATGTTTCAATCCTTTGGTCATAATCACTTTGTTCATTTGAGTCTAGAGGGATGCCATGGGCCGACTCACTATTCTTGCTCCCCGTACTAATTTTGGGTTTGTTACCGTGTACAGGTAATTTATCACGGATCCTCCACATATTACTCGATCAGCCGCAAAGAGGATGGCCGACATTAACGCCACTATCGGTGCTGCCCTGGACGAGAAACTTAACTCATTGACCGAGCGCTTTGAAGGGATGATGTCCCGAAAGATGGAGGAAATGATGGCCGCCTTCACCACCAAACTGCAATCATCCACCTCCAGCCCGCTGCTAATCATTCCTGCTCGAATTCCTCATGCGGATAACTCCGGTAAAGCCCTGGAAGCTGCTCCCTATCAGATAATGCCGCTAGAAGATGTGATCATCACAGGCATGAACTCGAGCACGCCACCCGTAGTCCCAATCCCTCAAGCCAGCCCCGTGACCCCCGGATTGAATGGTGATGCGGCCAAGCTGTTGGCCCAAATGGAACAGAGGATCCGAGAGGTTGAGGGGACTCACAACATACCCCAGATTGACCTATCTATCTTTTCAAAGGTCACAGTGCGAGAGAAGTTCAAGATGCCCGACTTCGAGAAGTATGATGGGACTTCCAACCCGGTTCAGCATGTCCGAAGTTGTCACAAATGTCAGATTCATGGTGACAAGATTAATGTCCCTCCAAATGAGTTGCATCGATTATCCGAACCATGGCCGTTTTCTATGTGGGGCATTGATGTTATCGGCCCTATCAATCCTAAAGCATCTAATGGGCATCGATTCATCTTGGTAGCAATTGACTATTTCTCTAAATGGATCGAAGCCGCATCTTATTTAGCGGTCACAGCACGAAATATCGTGAAATTTATCCGTCGAGATATCATCGCTCGATATGGTTCACCCGAAGCCATAATCACTAACAATGGCTCAAACTTGAACAACAAGCTAATGGACGAATTGTTCAAGGAATTCAAGATCAAGCATTTGAACTCTTCCCCATATCGTCCTCAGATGAATGGAGCAGTAGAAGCCGCCAATAAGAACATTAAGAAAATCTTAGCGAAGACCGCTGAAAATTATCGCGATTGGCATGAGAGGTTGCCATTTGCACTTATGGCGTATCGGACCTCGATCCGGACATCTACCGGGGCAACCCCGTATTCTCTTGTATATGGAGTGGAGGCTGTTCTACCGATTGAAGTGGAAATTCCTTCCTTACGTATACTTGTCTCAAGCCGATGACCAAGCCGAATGGATCCAAAGAAAGGGCGAGCCAATTGAATCGATCGACGAAAAGAGACTAAAGGTCAGTATGTCATAGCCAAGTGCTATCAGCAAAGGGTTGCTAAATCATTCAACAAAAAAGTTCGGCCTCGATATTTTCGGATCAATGACCCGGTCTTGAGAAAATTATTGCCAATAGTCCCACTCCCAGAAGGGAAATTCGCTCCAAACTATGGTGGTCCATATATAGTAAAGAAGGTGCTCCCCGGTGGTGCTTTGATTATGGCCGAGATGGATGGTCGTGTCCTTACCAACCCAGCCGGTTCTGATGCTTTAAAAAAAAAATATTATACTTGATTTACTCTCATGTTTTCATAATCGAGTTATAATATTAAGACAGATTCACGAGTTGTTCACATTCGGGCATTCGTTTGCTGAGAGATTGTTTCAAATGGGGGTTTCTCCGGCCCAATTGAATTGACCATCGGGAGCGTGAGATTTACATATCCACAAAGTAAAGGGGTTATCTTGCAAAAAAAAATATGACGACCAAGATAAAATCATCAAAGATATGGAAGATGGAATAATGCGAAAGCAACATGCGAATGAGCAAAAACTTGCATCCATTTCATTCAGCGGAAAACCTTACAAACGGATCAGCGGGGTGGGAACGTAAAGCCAAACCGAGCCCTAATGAGCATCACAAAGGAGTTCAACCGACTCTCCATACAGTTGATACCCCGCCTACACCGATCGCTCCGAGAATCAAGATCCGCCAGCTTAAAGAGGAGGAGCTCACATTTCTCTTTAAGCTTGGCCACCCTGTCCTCGTGATACTCGGCAGCAGATTCCAAGTCATGGATCAGCATTCTCCCGCTGGGCTATATCCAGGGTCGATCGTCCAGCCTTTCTTCCAGCCATGTGCATTGGAATTTCAAAACGATATCGAGCGGATCGCGCTCGAAGATGGTCCGGGACATGGCCAAACGTTCCACCAAGTTCCCCCTCTCACGAATCAGCAGCGAGACTTGTTCATTACCATAGTCAATGGCCTTCTTATGATTGTCGGCTACAAGACCGGCCAACACCAAGCTGTCCGACCGATCCCGATAGCGAGCTCTCACAAGATGAGCCAAAGTAACATCTTGATGAGCAAGATGGTAAGCCTCCAGGAAGTTAGTGAAGAGGGTAGGGAAGATCCTATATTCCTTTTCTAACTCGGTACCTTGAATAGAAACGGTGTCCATATCCGTAAACATGAGACGGATTTCGGTTTCGACCTCCGGATGGTTGGCTATATAAGAGTAGCCCTGGCCTAAGAGATTATAAAGTTTCTCCCATTTGGCCAAAACTTCAGCCGAGAAGACGCGTGCGGGGAGGGAGGCCATTGTTGCTGAAGCTGCTAAAAAAGAGTGGATGCGAAAGAGTGCTTAGAAGGTTGGAGATGAAGATATGAAAGCGATAATCGTCTCGGCGTTAAATCCTAATTTAAATGGCAGAAAAAGTTATAGCAATAATTATTGTGGGGGCCGAGTTAATTATCCGGGCAAAACTACGGACGTTTCGTCCGTGAATCACGGATCTACCATCTCGAGGCTCACCAATTCGAAAAAGTTGCGAAATGACTTAAAGGTCTCGCCATATTAAAAGAGGGACAAGCATACTGCAGAAAAGATTTGAGGGTCCCAAGATGTCGAAGGAAATGAAGAAGACAGAAGCGGGAAACATGAAATCTTGGGAGAAGCACCGCTTGGTGGTTTTCATCCACGTTAAAAGGGAGACTCCGGAACATGCATGTTTACTCGAAGAATTTGGAGAGAGTAAGCATACAAATGGAGAGTAGAGTGAACAAAAGGAAGTAAGAAGTATTTCAATCCAACATGTTTGGAGGCTACCAAAGCACTTACCGGAGGCAACCAACCTAGACATCCCCGAGAATGAACTGCTGAATTTCGAGGCCGATCCAAATGAGAAGCCGTAAAACCCAACTCCCTTGGCGGTGAAGTTCAAGATCTCGATAACAGCAAAACAACAATAGCAGCAAAAGCAGACCGTAGTAGTCAACCCCGAAAAAGAAAACATCAAATCAAAGAGCTCGAAGCTGCCTTCAAGGAGTGCCCTTACGTGAACGGGAAACGAAAAATGAGTTGAGCCGGAAGCTAGGAATGGAGCCCTTGAAGGTCAGGTTTTGGTTTCAAAACAAGCGGGCCCGAGTGAAGGTTCGAAGTGAAAGTCATGAACTTGCGTCTCTAAAGGAAGAAAATGAAGAGCTTCGAGCAGGAGATCAAGAGGTATAGGGATACTCTTAACATCGCTATTTGCCATGTCTCGCAGCAACCCCATCACCTTTGGTGGCATGTTCCTTGATGAGCCACATCCGAGCATTGAAAATGCTCATTTATCGATTCATCCTCCCGAGCAAGTTCCCGCACAATCGGATTTCGTTGGGGATACATCCCGCAAAGTCGGCCTTGCGGAGGCGTAACCGATGCCCTTCGAGGGAAGTGACATGCATCACTACAATTGGAGTTTCCCGATGTCACGACGGCCAATTCAACAACGATGAAACTCCGAATCAGAGCCTACATGAAGCTTGAGTTTTTATTATGGGCTTTCAAAATATCACTCTTTTGAGCATTACTAGCTAGCCCTTATGAATTCTCAAGAGAAGTAGAGACATGCGTGAATGAATGTACTTGTTTGTTACAAAGTCCCCATGCGAGACATTCTTCCTTTTACGCCTAGAGATAATCAAGGGGCAAAGAACAAGACTATCCGCAAATATCGTCATGCTTAAATGCGTGAATTCTTTGTCGATTTGACCGAACGCCGAAAGAAAAAGCATTAAAAGCCTTCACATAGGTAGATGCAAAAAGATTTGAGGAGGGAAATAACCGCCTCGTTCGTAGGAGAAAGCGGAAAGATTTGAAGAGGGAAATAACCGCCTCGCTCGTAGGAGGGAGCGAAAAGATTTGAGGAGGGAAGTAATCGCCTCGTTTGTAGAGAAAGTGAAAAGATTTGAGGGCTCCTCCATATCGGAAAAGGAAGAAGATGATAGATGGAGTGAGAGATGAGAGTTATTACGAAACGGATCCAAGGCACTAAGACCGAAAAGGAGAGAAAAAGCTGTCCTCTTTCGTAGAGAAAGCGAAAACCCGTCTGCAAGACTAATAAAAAAAAGAGAGAGGAAGTTTATAAAGAACTTGAAGTCTCCATACACCTAGCGACCTTCAGAATCCGTCACGAAAGGCCATCATCGCTTTTGTGATTTTCGGGCAATTTGTTTTTGCAAGCCCAAGAACATCTAAAGCTCATTCTCTAGTCGAAACAGCCATTTTCGGTCTACATATGGAAGGTTTTAAAAGAAAAACACGTTCATTCCAAGCGGAAGTATGGGAACCTTCCTATCCCGAGGATCTGCGAGTCATGGCCATTGATGGCAACCCCGTTTCCCTCTCAATCCTCGTTGCTATGCTAAGAAGTTGCATGTACAGGGTTTTTGCTTATGCGAAGGCAACGGATGCCTTAGAAGTGCTGAGGCGGTACAAAGAAGAGTTTGACATCGTCGTCACAGCCGTGGTAGGGATCAATATGGACGGTTTCAGTCTCTTAAAGATCATTGATTCCGAGTTAGACATACGAGTCATCGTAGTATCAGCAAGTAATGATCAGCAGCTCATAACGAGGGCCACATTGCATGGTGCTCGAGACGTCCTACTGGCCTGATCTGCGTTCGAATGCTCCAAAACATTTGGCAGCATGCTGTAAGGAAGCAATTACTCGAACAAAAAAACTACGACCAAGCTGATGACGACGATTTTGTCCAAAAGAAAAGGCCCCTTTGGTCCGCCAAGCTTCATTCTATATTCATTGAGGCGGTTCGACAACTAGGAATCAATTCAAGACGACCAATGGCTGTACACAGAATAATGAATATAGACGGACTCACCATGCAAAGTGTCACGAATCACCTTCAAAGGGTTAGAGATAAGCCGAGGAAGCACGATGCAGGTTGGGACCAACACGACAGGACCAAAGTTGATTGGAAGATCAATACCGGGAAAATCTACCGAGCAAAAGGTACTCGGCCACTTCCCAATCAAGAATACATGTCATACCAACCTTCCGCTGGTGGTTCTAGCAGCAGACCGGGTTGATCATCCCTACAAGTTTCCGAGCAACGGCGGAAGTTCAAGCTCAAGGGGTCGATCGCTCACGGTGAAAACAAAGTGGGAAATCCGTCGCTAGTGTTAGCAAGTAACACTACCCAATTCGAGTATCAATCAGAAGATTACTTTGATGATGAGCTCACCACATTGATCGCCCGGTTCGGAGCCGAAGGACCTCCCGAGTTGTGATCCGAAGCAAGTGATTATGGATCCTTGAACAACGATCGTTGGTGTATAATCCAAGACAAAATCGATCGATCATTGGAATGGCCAAGCAAGAGAGGTGGAACCAATCTCGCATGAATACTTCTTTGATTCCATGTATAGTTCCCCGCGTGGGATATTTTTTTTACTTTCTAGCTGTCTAGAATTTGCCTAGAGTTAAAGGGCGAATTTTCTCCTCCCTTATCAAATGCGTGAGTTCCTTGTTAAGCTAGGCCTGTAGAAAATCAATTTGTGGACGACGCCCCTGAACGCCCGTAAAGAGAGATTCCGAATAGCCTTACTTGGGAGAATACGAGTAAAAGGCCAAGCGGACTCAAAGATGGGTAACTCCGTATCGTCCCAATTGGCTCTCGATCATTTCAAACTCTAAATTATGCTTATTTTATTCTCGACAGGGATTGCCAACCTGTTTTGAGAACAATATAGCAAAAAGCGAACCAACCGTGGACGCCAACATCACTACAGCCTAGTGGTTGGGGGAATGACAGTGGTCCGAGGCATCCCAGGTTCGATCCCGGGATTTGGCATCAATGTACAAAGATTAATAAAAACCTTTTTGCTTCGCAGTTCAATGCCGATTGAAACTCAGCCCAGATGGTTACAAGACCAGAGAGATAACATCCCGGACATACAATCCAATCCAGATGAGTTGATCCTTTCAATTCAAAGTTCACAAGAAATTCGTACAAGGGTAAAGCGGTATCGTTTCAACTCGTTTAGAACATGAGAACGTACATTGATGCTTTCCCTTTTGATTTTTACAGGGGTCACCGCCTTTCCAGATACGGAAGTATCCCTTCTCCCCGAGAAATTAATGAAATGAGAAATTCCCTGAGCCTTTGACAAATCTCATGTCTCGAACTAAATAATGAAGTTTTGCAACTCATTTGCATGAGCGGGGGCAACTCACGATCCACGCCCCTAAGAAGTTTCTTATGTGCTTGCAAATTCTATCCACCAAGATAAAAAGTTGCTGCATTTTATATGCTCGAAAACACTCATACATTGCATAGTTTGTGCATGATTGTTCCTCATGTTTAATTTATCAACTCTGAATAAGGAACATGAACTACATAAGATACACCAAATGTATGGAATGGGGCAAGACAGGATGATGAAAGGCAATCTTTTTCCAAACACGTCCCATTTTTTCAGGCGAGTTGAACGGTGGCTAAGTTCCGCATTCCCGAGGTAAAGAGTTTTCTCGCGAAAGGTACGTTAGCCGAAATGACAGAGGCATTCAATTCTCTATCCCAAACACTACAGGTGATCCATTGATTACCCCTTTTGAGCGGTGGTTTCATTTCTTTACCCCTGTCAAGAACCACCCCACATCGGGGTCCGGACGAGTTAATTCCAGCGGCAACACGAGGTAAATGGTTAGAAATTTTCTTGCTGGGACTAACATTAATCTTCGGGTGTTTCTTTGCATTTATACTCGAATTTTAATTCAAGTGCCTTAGGATGATGAAGAGCATTCACTTCTCTATCCTATACACTTCATTCTTTGCATAGCCCACTTGAGCCTGCAAATTCATTTCTTAAACCCTTGTTGGTGATCATTTGCTCATTCCAAAGACGAAGATAGCATTTTCCCAAGGATTAGAATTGGAGATGGTCGGGTCAACAGACAATTCCCGAATGGACTCATTTCTTGTATGCTAGATTTTTTATGTTTACATAATTTTTCTTTGTAAATGTTTATGTTTGTTGTAATTCCCGGTTCAAAATCATGGGATTGTAAAAAAAGGAGAGGCAAACTCAGCTTAAAGGAGAAGGGCCCGCTCTCAAAAAAAAAAAAAACAACAAAAAAAAAAGTAAAATAAAGAGATGTCGAAGAGCTCTCAAAGAAAAAGGAAAAGAAATCTCTTCTCGAAAAAAAAAAGAAGAAAAAAAGAAAAATGAGAGTCGGGAGTAAGAAAAGCAAAGGCCGATCTCATATGAAAATTTCAAGCATAGGAAAAGCAAAGTGCCTACCAAAAGTAAGGCCAATGCACATTCATTTGTAAAGTACTTCTGAATTTTGAATGTACATTTTTGCATGTTAAGTTGTAAATTCCATGTACATGTTTGCATTGTGTCTCTTGCAAATCCTTGATGTACACTTGTTGTGAAGAAGACTCCCCAAGAAATCGGTTTGTAAAGTGCAATTTTCAGTAGAAAACTACCATCCCTCATTCAATGATGGTATTCTTTCAAGACATTTCCAAAAGACCAAGATCGGTGACTAGTCGGCGATGATCACCAACGTCAAGCCCCTTCTCATTTAATTTCCGAGCCAAAACGAGCCTTTTCGTTCCTCGCTCCCCAATCCTAGCCTACGTTATAACCCTCCAAAGTCTCTTCCGATTAGGGCACTTGAGTTAACGTAGAGTTAAATGATTTTAAGCATCACTCGAAGAAGTTCGAGCAAGATTATTTCTCTCTCATTTTTGCAGGGATTCTTGACTTGTAAATCCGGAGCGAGATGATGAAGAAATTCATTTCAGCAGCCTTGACTCAACCGGAGTCCCCTTTGTAAACCTTTGACCTAGCTCTCATTACGGTCCTAATCAAGACCTCCGGATCGACTCGGTCGTATCAATTGCGAGATTACTTGGATCCTTATCGAATGCGATGATGGAAAGATTGAGTGATTTCTCTTGAATCCTACAGACAGGATAAATAGCTTTTCTCGAGAGTGAGAGAAAGCCCTTTCGGACCGAAGTCCCCCATTCAGCTCACATTCGAGGTATTCGTAATGTGAGAACCTCCCTGGACAAAATTGGTAATGCAAACTTGATGAATGGTTATGCATGAACCATAGTATGAGTGATTGCATTATACTCATTGTTGAATATGTTTGTGTGTGTTACCTCCGACATTCTATGATAGGTAATACATTCCCGATGTTCGAGTTCCCTCCCAAGGTCTCGAAATTCATCCAAGGATTATTGAATGAGCAAGTTTTGCTGGCAAATGCCTACCGTGTACGATACGATGATCCGCTTCGTTCCTTGATTAATCGTTTGGAGAACCCGGGTAAGTTTTCTGAACCCCTTTTCAAATTAACAACTCTTCTCATGATAGTTGTTATGATTCAATTCGAGCAATATGCCCCTTTTGTACTTATCGATTCCATTCGATGGTGCTCCTATCAAATATTGTTCAATTCGGGCAATATGCCTCTTCCGTCAAGTCGTGTAGACATATGCACTGGCGATCTTGACATCTTATCAAATCATAACGACGTAGCTCTTATGGTTTCAATCTCGGGACGTGAAGACATATGCACTGGCGATCTTGACATCTTATCAAATCATAACGACGTAGCTCTTATGGTTTCAATCTCAGGACGTGAAGACATATGCACCGGCGATCTTGACATCTCATCAAATCATAACGACGTAGCTCTTATGATTTCGGTATCGAATCACGAAGACGTATGCACCGGTGATCTTGACCTTTAGTCGGCTCATAATGACATAGCTCTTATGATTTTCGGCTCCTTTATCAAATCATGAAGACATAAGCACCCATGATTTTAATCCAAACCAAATCATAACGACGTAGCTCTTATGATTTTGGTTCCCCTTTGTCGAATCGTGAAGACATATGCACTGGCGATTTCAACATTTAATCAACTCACAACGACGTAGCTCTTGTGAACTTGATTTCACTTCTTTCGACTCACAACGACGTAACTCTTGTGATCTCAAACGACACACATATCTTGCGCTGTCTTGCATTAGGGAGAAGTCTCTGGTAACGGATAAGGCACCGGTACCTTAAAATCCTTGCATCTGCAAAAAGAAGCTTGGAAATTAAGAGAACCATTAGCTTACGAGAAATTTGGTAAAACAGGTATTCTTGTATGCGATCCATGTGCAGGTTTCTCTAACATGAAAAAGGGAAATTATGACACATGTTATTTACAGTCTTGCATATCATGCATCACTTCATTACATAAAAAATGGGATTAAAACTCCCGCCAAAAAGTTCATCCATAATTTGCACTGTCAAAATTTAGGATTCAATTTTGTCTTTGAGCGGAACCTCTACGAGCCTCCACTCAAAGAGGGGCAAATGTTGACGCCTAAATTTTGATTAATCTATTTTTTGCATAAAAATTATAAAAAAAAATCATCTCACATATTTATTTTTAGCGTACATTGCATTGGCATATAATCGGGCAAGCGAGAACACTTAATTTAGCATGCGTCTAGACTAGGCACGGGATGGAAAAATACACCGAGAAGATTTGAAACTTCAAGGACTGTATTGCAAATACTTAAAATTTCAGGGACCGTATTGCAAATACTTAGAACTTCAGGGACCGTATTGCAAATACCAAAAGAAGATGAAGAAGGGAAGATGATGAAGGGAAGATAATGAAAAGAAGATGAAGAAGGGAAGATGATGAAGGGAAGATAATGAAGGGAAGATGAAAATGGAAGGTGAAGAAATGAAGATGAAGAAGGGAAGATGAAAATGGAAGGTGAAGAAATGAAGATGAAGAAGAGAAGATGAAGATGGAAGGTGAAGAAATGAAGGTGAAGAATGAAGGATGAAGAACTTTGCCTATAAAAGAGAGAGCTCTTGAGAAGAGTTTTTAGAAGGGGGAAGTGGAAGAGAATTGAGAGAGAGAGTAGAAGAGAATTGAGAGAGTTTTTTTAGGAAGAGTGGAAGAGAATTGAGAGAGTTTTGAGAGAGTTTTTGAAAGGAATTTTTAGAGAGGAAAAAGAGAGTTCTTGAGAAAAATCAGAAGAGAAAATTCGAGAGTGAAGAAAAGAGTTTTAGTCGAGCATCATCTTCGACGAGTCCCGACACATATTTCGCCCCTTGCAACCCAACAACGCCATTGCTTGCCATTTTCGACGACAGCCGCGTTCTTCCAAACTCGAGATCTTGAAGGGAACTATAACGTGTATGTGAGTAAGATTTTGTATAATAGAAGGTAATCCTTTCCATCTCGATCTACAAAAATGTAATCGTTTGGTGTGAACATTCGTTTGTTTATTTTAGACATGCCACGTGTTCCAAATTTTAGCATTATTACATGTTAATTTATTTCTGTAAATACTCGTGATTGGCTGCGTTTTCTTTCTTTCTAAATCATCCATGGTGTATATCGTACAAAGTTCAATGTTTTACATCCCCATAAAAAAGAAGAAAAAACAAAAAAAATTGCATCTTTGAATTTCAAGCAAAATCCATCAAAATAGCCAAATCAAATATTTTTCATGAAAATGGTACCGAAAGGGCGTTAGAGAAATCTGACGTAACCAAATCCCCGAATTCAAAATCTCTGGTTCGCGGAAATAAGATAGTTTTCTCCCGCTATTTTATTTAGGTTTCTAATCAACCTACCAAAAATGATTAGTGGCGGCTCCAAAAAATGAAAAATCTTTTGCAAGATAATCACATGAACCATAAGTTGCGATTTGGTATGGACTTGGGAGAGTCCGAGTTAGGTTAGTTAATTAATTAACCTGATAATCCATTAGCCCGAAAATTAACTTCGTTTATTTTTTAGGTCGCGACATCCCGCTCTTGCTGTATGTCTTCCTCTTTCTCGGAAGATAGAATTGCAGAGTCTTGAAGCTCCACTTTGACGTTTTCCTTAGCTCAATGCCCGTTTACTCCATGCCTCTCTGACTCAGCTTTTCCCTCCCTCTCCCCTCCTCTCCTATTTCTCTCTCTAGTCTCTGTCATGGAGGCTCTGCGACCCACCGCAAGTCCGAGGGAGGGAAAACGAGCAATGAGATGAGAGTCTCAGAGAGGCCGGGGGAAGAAGAGGGCTGGAAAAGAAAGAATAGGTTACTTTTAAGAAATAAAAAAAATTATTTTGATTCGGGCTCTCCGATCCGGTCTTGTATCCTGGAATCGAGAACCGGACCGCTCGAACACCAGTCCAATTCTAACGATCGAGAACTAAACCCCTGCCCTCTGAACCGAGAACTCCACCGTCGGTCCGATCCGGGTGGTTTCCGGTTCCGTCCGACTTGCTCATCCTCGCTAATAATGCCTCCAACAACCCAATTCGATTGTCCCTCGTGCAAAGCCCTCATTGAATGTTCGCAAGTAACTCCAATACCTACGAAGGAAAAGAAAGTGAAATTATCAGACAATAGTGATGGATTTGGTTGGAACTCTCAGCAGTTACGCAAAGATTGGAGGGTCGGAATCGAGGTATCAATCGGTGACGAATTGGAATCGAAGTGATGAGAGCAACCTTGCGATTGCGAGTTCGGAATTTGTTCAAACTATGACGGATTGGAATTGACAGGTGAGAGCAACCATGCGATTTCGGAATCTGTTCAATTTTTTTTCCCCTGTTTTTGGTCGGACTTCTCCCTCTCTCTGATTTTCGACAGGAACAAAATGCAGAGCAGGGGTTATGCCTATTTTTCGTTTTGTCAAGTTATATTTTTCTAACTTTTTTTTTATTTAATCCGGTTTTATCTCATCCCTATCCTATATCTCTTATCCGACATTTTATCCGGATGTATCCGGGTTTATCCAATCCGGAGGACGTCGCCAAACACCGGATGTGATATTGTGTTATCCTATCCGGACTCAAATCCGGACCACCAAATTCCCTTTTTTAACCCTTCGACATTGTTCACACGCAAAGTTGGCTATCGCATTGTAAAGACAATTAGGGTGCGTTTGGTCGTCCGAATTTCTAGTCGGGCTAGGATTGAATATGAAATCCAGGAATTTTGCCTTATCCTATCTAGTATTTGGTGAATCGCAATAATAAAGCCGGATATGTTCATATCATATCATGTTCATTGTTTGATAATTACAATATATCAATGTAAATGAATTTGAAAATATGCAAACAAACCGTAAGAATATCTCACAATTTACTGCCAAATTTGGTGAGAAAAAGAAAATCTTACTGTTCATCTTTTTGACTGAAAATTTTTTCCTCCCTTGCTATATTCGTTAAACTTCAATATGAAATACAAAGTACGGAGAATAAGGAGGTTTGACTCTTTTTCTATTTTTCTTAGACTTTTGATGTGAACTGGGAAGCTATGAAAGAGAAGAAGTTTCAACTCTCTCGCTATTTTCGTAGAGCTTGATCTTGAACTAAAAAATTACAAAACAGTCATGAAACTTTCACAATAACTAAAGAAATAGAGGAGAAGAAAATGGAGATGCAAGTTTTTTTTCAGAAATTTCATTGTTCCTCATTCTTCAAGAATTAGAAAAGTCATTTTCAAGTTTGAATATATTCACTTAAAATCTGGGTTCTTCTACTCATTTTTACTTATTTTTAATTATAAATCTCTTTTTTATGATTATTTTGATTCATTTCCATTATTTCTTAATAAAATTTTTCATTAAATAATAAACTATACAATTATACTTAAAATATGTAATGATATAGATACTAGGAGATATGTATATACACACACAAATAAACTATGTATTATAAAGAAGAAAATGAAAATGAAATTTTTTTATTTTATTTTGAGTTTTTTTTTTAAACATTAGAATTCAAATATATTTAAATATAATTATTATTTTATTTTTATTATATAAGAAGTTTGTTAGTTTTTTTTTTTGGTCAAAAGAAGTTTGTTAGTTAGAAAAATAGTTTTTAAACCATGAACAAAAGAAATCTTATCCACCTTTATCCCACCTCCCCTATGGGATAATTATATCCGGACTATATCCCTCTCATATCTCCCGTATTCTATCCCGAATAGGAACCAAACACAGGATAGGATAAAATTTATCTTATACAAACTTTTATGCTGACTATCCAACGTAGCCTCGAGGAATCTCAACAACAACGAGTGTCATTTATTTTTGGTAAGAAATTACTTAAGGCTACATTTGCTTCTCAAAATACGAATGATTTGAAAAAAAAAAGTTTGAAAAAATGATCGCTTGTATCATTTATAAAAATGAATACAAAAAAAATATTTCTTTAATAATGAAAATGTATAAGCATAAATTATTGTCGACAATGATAATTATTTTCACCGATAAATTAATTCAAGAGATACAAGAGATTGTTTTTAAGATGATGCTTTGCAAATAATTTATTTTTCGCGAAATAAATGGGGCCTGAATATTGATAATGTTATCTTTTTTTTTTAGGCAAAAGATTACTAGGAGTGCTAATATTTGTGCAGGGCGCTCACTTAAGTGCCAATATTTTTGAAGAACGGTTATTTCGGTGCCAACTCCGATGAGTTTTGCTAGAAATCTGACATGGCATTTACGTGGCTCGCTAGCCTTCCAAGTCAGCAATAAAAAAAATTCAAAAGTTAAAAAAATAAAAAATAAGCTAAAAAAATAAAAGAAAAACTATGTTGCAATGGCTAATGCTACCGCCCACCATTGCCGACAATGGCCGGCGAGGGTGGGGATGGTCTACAGGGGTGCAGGCGAGGCCGAGCTAGGAACAGTGAGGCCTTGCCCGGCCCTGCGAGGTCCAACCTCACCGTGGTTGGGTGAGGCGTACCTCGCCCGGCGACGACTAAGCCTCGCCCGTTCCCGGCAAGGGCGAGGCCTCACTATTGCCGGGTGAGGTCGGCCTCACCCGGCCACGATGAGGCTGGTCCTTGCAAAACTAGGGGAGGTTGAGCCTCACCCGGATATATGATGGTAAGGCCTTGCACCCATGCTGGCCACTCGTCGCCGCAATGTATCAATTTCTATTTTTTTTTTTAGTTATTTAGCTAATTTTTTAAATTAAATTTAATTGTTTAAAATTATTTTAGCTTATTTTGTAAAAATATATTACATGTGGCGTCCATGTGGACTGATTTTTTTTTTAAATTGCCACGCGAACTGACTTTTTAAAAAAAAAAAATTCCACATAATATTAAAAAATTAATAAAAGCCATGTGTGCTGTTTGGCCGAAATTTGCATCTAAGTGGTCGTTTTTAGTCGGAATTGGCACTTAAGTAATCGTTTTTTCTCCGATATGACACATAAGTGATCCAAAAAAATATTGAAATTAAAATGACCGTCATACATAAATATTGGCACTCCAGATTTTCTTATTCTTAAGCAAGCCCCCGATAGGGCTTTTTTTATTAGAGATAAGAAGATAATTCAATTTTTTCTTGATCATTTTATGTAAATTTGGTCGAAAGTGTATATATATCAATTAACTTCCTTTGTCTTTTCATTTTCTTTTGGATTGTCTTGCTAATCACGATACTGCCAAGAATAATATACCGTGCATGGGGAAGCACTTGGAAAATTGGATATGTTCACTAGAAGACTTAAAAGTTGTCACGAAAGTGCAATTAAGTCCTAAAATTTATAAAAAGTGCAATCGAATCTTAAAACTTGTCAAATTAGTGCAACTGAGTCTTTCTATTAACTCCATTAAATTTGGCTAACGAAAAATTACTGACGTGGTATTTTTTATTCATTTCTCTCTCCTACGTGACGTAGGGATCAAATGAAGAGGTCCACGTGTGCAAAAACGACGTCGTTTGAGGTTTGCCCCAAATTTCCGAGCCCTAACTTCGTTCTCGAGTTCTGTTCCTTGTTCGTGGAGTCTGCTTCTTCTTCTTCTTCAAGCTCTCCTGTTCTTTGCCCGTGCGTCCTCCTCCTTCTTCTTCGTCAAGCGTCGCGATTGTAGTGAATTCTTTGAATCACATTTTTTATGTAGATTTGGGAACAGTAAAAACATATTTCATGATATCTAGGTTTGGTGTTTGGTCCTTTATACTGTCTTTTTTTTTTTTTTTTGGGGCTGAAACAGAGAAAACTAATTGGCCGAATGAGAAGTGTCAAATGCTGGAAATTCTCACTTGTACCATGCGCTAAACAATGTCTCAGTTATGCCATCCGTCTTGGGGGAGAAGTGTCAAAAAAGTCCTAAACCTATTGCATTAATGCCAATTCAGTCTTAAACCTTTTGCATTGGTGTCAATTAAGTCATAAACCTTTTATTGGTGCTAATTTAGTCCTAAACCTTATGTATTGTTGCTAATTCAGTCCTAAATCTTTTATATTTATACAAATTGAGTTAATCCGGCCAATTTTGATCGAAAATCGCTGACGTGGACATCGATTGTCCTACATGGCATGGCTAGCGCTAACCTGGACATTTTTTTAATATTATTTTAATATTTTAAATAATTTTATAAGCATTTTTTTTGGGTTTTTTCAAAATTATTTTTAAAAATTATTTAAAATATCAAAAAAATATTTAAAAATTATCCACGTTAGCGCTAACCGTGCCACGTAGGATAATTGACGTCCATGCCAGTGATTTCCAATCAAAATTGGCCAAGTTAACTCAATTGGTATAAATGCAAAATTTTTAGAACTAAATTGACAATATTATAAAAGGTTTAGGACTGAATTGGCATTAATAAAAGATTTATGACTTAAATGGCACCAATACAAAAGGTTTAGACTGAATTGACACAAAAAAAAAAAGATTTAGAACTGAATTGGCACTAATGCCATATGTTTAGGACTTTTTTGACACTTTTCCCTCCGTCTTGGTGATGCGGGATCGGTTATTTTGATTCGATCCAAATGTCTTTTGATGCGGATTTTATTCAAAATCATAATTGCGCGGCATCGATATATCATGGGACTAGAAAATTTTGACAATTCCGGATGTTCAAAATGCCGTATGTTTTTCGACCAAAAAAAAAAAAAAACTGCCTTGTGTTCAAAGTGGGTCGATCAGAGTTTACGAAGGATAAGGATGTAGGTTGACCGGAATTTGCGTTTCCTATCTGCAGCAAATGCTCAACTATTTCACATTGAAGCTGGGAGGACAGTTCTTAACCAGCCCTACCAGATGAACCCGACACCCGATAGGTGGTTCTACAAGTAAGTTCGCTTTCCGTGCAAATTCCTCAAGTCAATGCATAAATGAAGTACTGGACGCTATGCTATTGAAGGTTTTAGGACTTTCCGGTGGTTCTTCTTCTTTCTTTCTTTTTTTTTTTTCATGGGCGGCGGCCGCTTATCGTCGGATCTCGCCAATATAGTTCCTATCAGTCTTCCGTTACCGAGGGTTTTTTTTTTTTAATGTTCATTATTTGCAGTGAATTTTTGGGTAATCCGCATCCATGCCGTTAACAGTCTGCTAAATAAAACTCTGACACCTTCAATTTTAATTCAAGAATTAAATACAATGGTAATAATGATTTTAATGGGAGTGTTTCCATCCATATCGAAATTAAACTAGTTCTCTCCACTTTGAATGAAAGTGAAATTCCTCTTCTTCTTTTTCCTTCCTTTGTATTTAAAGGACATGAGATTTGACGTGGACGACAGGTATCCTACGTGGCACGGCCAGTGCCGATATGGAGTACTTTCAATAATTTTTTGTTATTTTTGGATACTTTTTTGGGTTGCCACCAAGCCCTCGCCGGCCACTGGGTAAGGGTTGTCGGGCCCTTGCCGGCCATTAAAAAAGAAAAAAAAGGAAAAGAAAAGAAAAGCAAAATATGAAAAAGAGAAAAAAATTAAACGAATAATTCGATAAGAATTATAAAAATTATCAACGTCAGCACCGGTCCCGCTATATAGAATGACCGACGTCCACGTATCAGCGATTTTTGATCAAAATTAGCCGAGTGAACTCAATTGACGGAACGTGAAAAGATTTAGAATAGAATTGATAAAAGTGTAATAAATTTAGGTCGGGGATATCCTTGAAAACTAGGGGTGGTGATGCCATGTGAACTCCTCATTTCCCTTATGAGGATCGAGGAAAACAAGGTGCGGAAGCGGTTGGGAACGCCATGGGTGACGTAGACATGAAATAGATCTTATCATAATCATTTAATTGAATCCATTGCGTGTTTCGAAAGATGCACTGAAATTTCTTTAAGGATTTTGTTCGGACTAATGATTTGTTTCTCGACAATGAACTTGACACATGAAATCTCAAAATTACCATAAAAGGAAAGGGTCGGATTCTTTTAACATTGCCGGAGATAACAAGGTCATCATCGCAAGGATGAGGAAGGGCTTTTTTTCAAATTGCATACAAAAATATTTTTATTTACCATTTTAGGGGAGAGAAAAGTTATTTGCCGTTTAGGGGTCCGCTCGGCGGTTTAACAGCCAGAGCCAGGGCACTCGCTCGGCGCTATATCTGCCGAGCGGGCACTGGCTCGGCAGCTTAACCGCCGAGCGGGGCCGGCCCGGCCACCGGCCCCCCCCGCCCCTCCGCCCCTCCCCCTTCCCCGCCGCCCCTCCCCCCCCCCGCCCCGATCCCGACCCGGCGATTTCGTCCTCGTAAGAAATTATTTTCTAAAAAAATTATGAAAGCTCGGAAAAATTAGTAAATGGCAACATTGAACTAGCCATAGACAATTCAGGGTATTTTCGCCGACGATTTTTGAAAATGACGATTTTGCCCTTATGGCAAATTGTCTTCGAAAAAAATTGAAAAAAATGTCAAAAATGGCCATAATGAACATGTCATGCACGATTCAGGGTATTTTGACCAATGACTTTTAGAAAATAATAGTTTTACCATTCTGGAAAATTGTCTGCAAAAAAATTGTAAAAAATCTCAAAAATTAATAAATGGCCACAATCAACTGACCATAGATGATGCGGGGTATTTTGGCCGATGACTTTTAGAAAATGACGATTTTGCCCTTGTGGCAAATTGTCTTCAAAAAAAATTGTAAAAAATCTCAAAAATTAGTAAATGACCATAATCAATCGGCCATGGACGATTGGGGGTATTTTGGCCGACGACTTTTAGAAAATGACGGTTTTGCCCTTCCGGCAAATTGCCTTTCAAAAAAATTGTAAAAAATCTTAAAAATTAGTAAATGGCCACAATCAACCGGCCATATACGATTTATGGTATTTTGGCCGACGACTTTTGAAAATGACGATTTTGCCCTTCCGGCAAATTGTCTTTTAAAAAAATTATAAAAAATCTCAAAAATTAGTAAATGACCATAATCAACTGGCATGGACGATTGGGGGTATTTTGGCCGACGACTTTTGAAAATGACGATTTTGCCCTTCCGGCAAATTGTCTTTCAAAAAATTTATAAAAAATCTCAAAAATTAGTAAATGACCATAATCAATTGGCCATGGACGATTGGGGGTATTTTGGCCGATGACTTTTAGAAAATGACGGTTTTGCCCTTCCGGCAATTTGTCTTTCAAAAAAATTATAAAAAATCTCAAAAATTAGTAAATGACCATAATCAATTGGCATGGACGATTGGGGGTATTTTGGCCGACGACTTTTGAAAATGACGATTTTGCCCTTCCGGCAAATTGTCTTTTAAAAAAATTATAAAAAATCTCAAAAATTAGTAAATGACCATAATCAATCGGCCATGGACGATTGGGGGTATTTTGGCCGACGACTTTTAGAAAATGACGGTTTTTCCCTTCTGGCAAATTGTCTTTTAAAAAAATTATAAAAAATCTCAAAAATTAGTAAATGACCATAATCAACTGGCATGGACGATTGGGGGTATTTTGGCCGACGACTTTTGAAAATGACGATTTTTCCCTTCCGGCAAATTGTCTTTTAAAAAAATTATAAAAAATCTCAAAAATTAGTAAATGACCATAATCAACTGGCCATGGACGATTGGGGGTATTTTGGTCGACGACTTTTAGAAAATGACGGTTTTGCCCTTCCGGCAAATTGTCTTTCAAAAAAATTATAAAAAATCTCAAAAATTAGTAAATGACCATAATCAACTGGCATGGACGATTGGGGGTATTTTGGCCGACGACTTTTGAAAATGACGATTTTGCCCTTCCGGCAAATTGTCTTTTAAAAAAATTATAAAAAATCTCAAAAATTAGTAAATGACCATAATCAATCGGCCATGGACGATTGGGAGTATTTTGGTCGACGACTTTTAGAAAATGACGGTTTTGCCCTTCTGGCAAATTGTCTTTCAAAAAAATTATAAAAAATCTCAAAAATTAGTAAATGACCATAATCAACTGGCATGGACGATTGGGGGTATTTTGGCCGACGACTTTTAGAAAATGACGGTTTTGCCCTTCCGGCAATTTGTCTTTCAAAAAAATTATAAAAAATCTCAAAAATTAGTAAATGACCATAATCGATCGGCCATGGACGATTCAGGTTATTTTGGCCGACGACTTTTAGAAAATGACGGTTTTGCCCTTGTGGCAATTTGTCTTTCAAAAAAATTGTAAAAAATCTCAAAAATTAGTAAATGACAATAATCGACCGGCCATGGACGATTGAGGGTATTTTGGCCGACGACTTTTAGAAAATGACGATTTTTCCTTCCAAAGAAATTGTCTCCCAAAAAATTGTAAAAAGAAAATTGCCACAATCAACTCGGCCATGGACGATTCGGGCGTTTTGTTCTCGCTTCGGCGTTTTTTAAAAAGGAAATCATAATTTTTGTTAAGTTTTTAATAATTATTATTTTATTTATAAATTGTTTCTTTTGAAGCTTATTTTATTAGTGTAATTAATTCGGAATATTGATAAAATGAAAGTGCTTTGAGATATATGAAAAACATGCTATTTTCATAATAGATAATAATCGGATTGTCGCAATTACATGTACTAACGATGTCGTCTTCCTACATGACCTCCTCGTTCCGCAACGTGGCTCTCTTCGGTGCTCGCGGCATCTAGTATTGTACGGACGAGGAGGAGGCCGAGGAGGAGGATCCGACCGAGGAGGATGTGTAGATGATGAAGGCATATCTTGTGAAAATATGCCCCGCCTGGACGGTACATATCCTTCTCGAGAGAAGGTTGAATAAAAAGGAGGGAAATCGGGTACATACGGAGTAGGAGAAGGAGCCGGAGTCTCCGGATCGGGAAATGCAAAAGTAGATCCCTCGGGAAATGGGGCGGCAAAATGGGTGAATCCAACATTGAAACCTGTCTGGTCTAATCCTGGAGCGAAACCCGAAGCGAAATCCGTCGTATGATACTCGAAGGTGTAAGGGACGGCATCGCCAACTACATGACCTCGAGGAGCCCTCCGGGTCGACCGAACAGGTTCAAGCGGATCATCATCGTGAGGGCCAACGGTTGCCGCTGTAGTTGCTGGTTGGGGTGGTGGCATCATCGTGAGACGCCTCTCCTCATGCCGGGCGTATAGCATTGCCTTAGCTATCCTCCCCACATCTCCCCAAGTCTGACGAGATGGACGTGAATTTAATATACGTAAAATTTGTTCCACGCCATCACCCTGGTAATGATATGACAAGCAACAAATGTTATAAAATTACAATAACTTATGTTAGTAAAAATATAGTTAATGAATTAAATTGAAAGTATTTGCACGAACCATTGAACCCATTGCAGCTCCCGTAATAGAAATCCACTTCCGTGTATGTCCAAGGAACCACTCCATATATCCCGAGTGAAAGTTGAGTTCCTCCGTGGCGGGATCAGCATGGACTACATATTCGGTACGTCTGTCCCACAAAGCGATCTATCGTCCGTGTTTAGTCGCTCAATCCTTCCCGGGTGGCCTATTGTCAATATCATGCAAGCCTGTGTGATCGCGGGGAGGAGTAGGTATCGATCGCTGCATACCAAACCGGCGAAGTACTCGATCTGGATAATGCCACTCAACTATCCAAAAACAGATGAGTGGCACACGAGCCCTCCAAATATCTTGTCCCCGCAAGCAGTAAGCCGGTACATTCTCCAGAATGTCGCCACCATAGGGCTCCCAAATAATCTGTTATCATAATAAAACATATGAAATTAAATGAAGAATTAATTTAAAAGCTAACATTATATTAAACTCATTCGTTGCTATCATTACTTACATCTTCGGATGCCAATCTATCAAGTTGGTAGCGCAGATGTACCAACGTATGCGTGGGGATCTCCGTCGTACTTCGACCGTGACTCCAACCGCATAAACAAAAAACATTCAATTTTCTTATATTATACGCACTGGAAGGAATTAATAACGCACGAACTAAAAATATAATAGATCACATACCGACTACCGAAAGGTGCAAGTCCTAAAGGAACCTCAACCGTCGGGGATGGGGAGACACATCCGAAGAGCTCCCACGCCCAAAGCTGCAAGATATGTAAGGCACCGCCCATTTGCTTCGTCTCTAGGTCGGTTGCACGACATAACTCTCGGTACAACCATGCAAGTGCTGCTGAACCCCAACTATACTGCGTAGGGACGTTAAGGTTCGCCAATAATGGAAGAAACAACAAACTAACTCGGGCACCCGATTTGTCCGAGAAAATAGATCCTTCTAGCGGACGGAAAATGAAAGCCCGGGAATGCTGCACTATGGCGACGTCATCGACGTCCGGCGGAAGCTCTTCAAAGCGCCGTCTCAACCAACTCAAACCGATCTGTGTGCCCCGCAACCGGGCCGGGTGAGCACCGAGTAGATCGTCACATACAGTGGCCCAATTCAGAACACTGGGGCCAGAATCTGCACGTCCATCTATAGGAAGGCCTGTCAAGACCGCAATATCCTGCAGCGTGATAGTGCATTCACCTTCCGGCATATGGAAGGTGTGGGTCTCGGGCCTCCACCGCTCGACCAATGCAAGAATTAAGTGCCAATCCAGCTGCACGAATCCCATCAAATAATCGCCAAAAAATCCTGAAGCTTGCAGATACGGGACTATCCGCGGATCAAGATCACCTACGTGTAGCATCGCTCGCCGACATCGAAGGGCTTCTGTCGGAGGTATCTGTGACATGTAACATGAACAGTTAGTGGCAATTTTGATGATATTGTTACAAAGTACAGATCAACCGAAAAATCTTCAATTACCTTAGCGTCCCATATAGCTCGAGATCTATGTCGGGCTTGCCCAGTAAGTAGTGAATCATCCTCCGGGCTCGGCTGAATGTAAGTACTCTGTGCCATATCTACACAATTATGATATTATAACATTACAACAAATTCCCATATGTATATATAACATGGAACACATAAACCGAATAAATATCGTGCAATTGTGATATTATAACATTACAAAAATTCATGATACTTGTCACGCCCCATGTCTTTTTTACGCGCCAACATCCGTTATTCGTTGATTTCCCAGGATCGACACAACGATAGAAATTATTTTATAACATAGAAATTATTTCATGATACAATTTTTTTCCCATATGAAGATATTCATTTGATGACTTCAGAAGACAAAGAGATTGTATAACATAGAAATACGATCATCATTACAACGCATAGGAACGAAATACATAAGGATCGAGCAAGTATGATCTACTCTCCGGCCGATCTATGTGCACAAGTTTTCCTATTGTGCCCTAATTTTCCGCAGTGTGTGCAATGATTTCGCGAAGAGCTATCGCTCGCGCTTCTCCAGTCCATCTCATTCCGGATCCGTGATGTACGGGGCCTTCCTTTCTTCCGAATACGACTGGTCCGGCACTAATGGCGCTTCTTCAGGTTCAAGCTCGTAATGAAGATGCCCCAACGGATTAAACATATACCGATAGCACCGAAGGGTTTTCTCTAAAGTATAGAATTCATCTACGTATGGTTCGTAATCAATGCCATACGCTTGACATGCTGCCATGACGTGTGAACATGGGATTTTCAATCTTTCAAATTTCCCACATGTGCACGTTCTCAAGTGTAGGCGCACTATGTGTTTGTGGCCCCCTGAACCTCCGGATCCGTCACGTCCAGTTGTCACTTCGAAAACGCCTCTATCGTAGTCGAAACACGTGACGACATGCCTATTTGCTTTTTGACTGTTCTTCCGGAGCGTGACACCGGTAAATTCCGTATATTTCCACCGGTTGTCTTTCTGCATCCTATACATTGTTCTTCTCGTATCAAAATAGTGCACCAACCGATAGAATATCTTGTCGACCATGGCTGCTATTGGTAGACCACGGAAACCCTTCAAGATCCCGTTGACCGATTCGACTAAATTTGTCGTCATCGATCCATATCTCCTCCCTTCATCATAAGCCTTTGTCCATTTTTCTCTTGGAATCCGATCGCACCATGCAGCTGTGGCCGGATCAAACTCCCTAATTTGGCTCATGAATTGGTCGAACTTTCGTCGTTGGTTCGCGTAAGCTGTACAAGACAACATTAATTAGTACTTTGTACTCAAATTTTTCCATACGTATTTTCTTAAAATTTACAAATTCGAGAATTTACTCGCCGTCCGAATAAGTTTTTTCCCTTCGGCATTTTTGAAATGTTTGTTGTAGTTGCTGGCAATGTGCCAAATGCAATATCTATGGTGGGCATGTGGAGGACGCCACCGTGCTGTCTCCATTGCTCGTTGAATACCGATATGTCTGTCTGATATTACACAAATATTATCTCTCCTAGTGACATATCTCCGCAATGTATTCATAAACCAAGTCCAATTATCAACATTTTCCCGATGGACTACAGGAAATGCCAGCGGGAAAATATGATTATTTCCATCAAGGGAGGCCGCACAAAGGAGGGTTCCTTCGTATTTTTCGTACAAAAATGTACCATCAACAAAAATCACAGGACGACAACTTGTGAAGCCTTCAATCGTCCGCTTGAAAGTCCAAAACATCCGGTTCAAAACCGTGCAGCCCTGATCTAGGTTGATATGATCATCGATCACAAAATGTGAACCTGGATTCCGACTCTTCATTTCGATCATCCACGTCTCAACCTACTGTATGATTCATCCCAATCTCCAAATTGTCCGGCGATTGCCATTTGTTTGGCCTTCCAGGTTTACGGTAAGTAGGTTCGAATTGCAGCTTATCTTGAATCTCCGCCATCAGTGGCTTGATTTTGATATCTGGTTGGGCAACGACCATTGCTTCTATTTGGCTGCAGAGGTACTTTTGGTCAAGGTGCCGATGATCCCGTGACATTTGCGGAGAACTGCATGTATGTGGCCCATTATATTTACTTATTTTCCAAAACATGCCACCCGATTTAGCAATCGCGCGGAGCCTCCAACCACACGGTCCATTTGAATTGCCACACCTTATCACATATTCGTCTTTCTTTGTCAAATAACTGCGAAAATTTTGATTTCTCCTAAGGGAGTACTCTTTCGCAGCCAACCGCACCGCGTCCCGTGATGGAAACAACATGCCAACATCAAATTCTTTTGATGGATCAAATAGCATACGGCCCGGCTTGGCTCTTGTGTCGTCTTGCATCATGTCAAAGTCGATCTTTGAATAAGGCGGTGGATGTACCAACGGCAAAATGGGATTGTTGCATCGCGTATTATAGTAAGCCTCCATATTCTCACATCCGACATCTTCTTCGTCATTGTCATCGGAGTCCATCCAAGGATCATCTTCTTCATCACCATCATCATCATCACCAGCTAGCAGCAAAGATTATCGCATTATTATCATCATCAAAAGATTATCAAGCATTATATCATTATCGCAGCAAAGATTATCGCATTATCATCATCATCATCATCAGCAGCATTATCGGCATTATCATCGGCCCGCACGCACCGATTATGCAGACCATCATCATCTTCACCAACATTCGAAGCTTCCTCCGCGAAATCATCTCTCAATTGATGTTCTGCTACGCTTGCATAGAACCGCAAGAACCCCGTACCACCAAACTGAAGTGCAAATTGCTGAATCATCGTGAATGTGGCATCATCATGCACCTCCGTAATGTCATATGTAACACAATTGCGTGTTACATACGGATATCTATACACCACCGTTTGAATATACTGGTTTCCTGTTATATTCAAAGCGCTCTCAATCGACACACGTAACTCATCAAATGTCGATATATTTGCCATCCCGAACATGGTAGATTGTCCGCCTTCGTAATCAATTCCATATTCAGTTCGTACTATTGTGCCTCCCCAGTGCACAATCGCAAAAGATGTAGACAACATTCCGAGATTTAAATAAATTAGAAATTATTTCTAAACTACAATTTCCTAAATATTGTCCCATATACGTTATCAAATTAACATACCCACTATCAATATATCAAATGAAATAAATGTCTTAGTATAGGCCTAAGGGCTAGTTGCTAGAAGGGCGAAATCGTCATTTTGGGAGACAATTTGCCAGAAGGGCAAAAACGTCATTTTTCAAAATTCATCGGCCAAAATGCCATCAATCGTCCATGGCCAGTTGATTGTGGCCATTTCCTAATTTTTGAGATTTTTTTTGAATTTTTTGGGAGACAATTTGCCAGAAGGGCAAAATCGTCATTTTTCAAAATTCGTCGGCCAAAATGCCGTCAATCGTCCATGGCCGCTTGATTGTGGCCATTTCCTAATTTTTGAGATTATTCTTGAATTTTTTGGGAGACAATTTGCCAGAAGGCAAAAATCGTCATTTTTCAAAATTCGTCGGCCAAAATGCCGTCAATCGTCCATGGCCGATTGATTGTGGCCATTTCCTAATTTTTTAGATTATTTTTGAATTTTTTGGGAGACAATTTGCCAGAAGGGCAAAATCGTCATTTTTCAAAATTCGTCGGCCAAAATGCCGTCAATCGTCCATAGCCGCTTGATTGTGGTCATTTCCTAATTTTTGAGATTTTTTTTGAATTTTTTGGGAGACAATTTGCCGGAAGGGCAAAATCGTCATTTTTCAAAATTCCTCAGCCAAAAGGCCGTCAATCGTCCATGGCAAGTTGATTGTGGCCATTTCCTAATTTTTGAGATTTTTTTTGAATTTTTTGGGAGACAATTTGCCAGAAGGGCAAAATCGTCATTTTTCAAAATTCCTCGGCCAAAATGCCGTCAATCGTACATGGCCGCTTGATTGTGGCTATTTCCTAATTTTTGAGATTTTTTTTGAATTTTTTGGGAGACAATTTGCCGAAGGGGCAAAATCGTCATTTTTCAAAATTCCTCGGCGAAAATGCCGTCAATCGTCCATGGCAATTGATTGTGGCCATTTCCTAATTTTTGAGATTTTTTTGAATTTTTTTGGGAGACAATTTGCCGGAAGGGCAAAATCGTCATTTTTCAAAATTCGTCGGCCAAAATGCCGTCAATCGTCCATGGCCACTTGATTGTGGCCATTTCCTAATTTTTTGAGATTTTTTTTGAATTTTTTGGGAGACAATTTGCCGGAAGGGCAAAATCGTCATTTTTCAAAATTCCTCGGCCAAAATGCCGTCAATCGTCCATGGCCAGTTGATTGTGGTCATTTCCTAATTTTTGAGATTTTTTTTGAATTTTTTGGGAGACAATTTGCCGGAAGGGCAAAATCGTCATTTTTCAAAATTCCTCGGCCAAAATGCCGTCAATCGTCCATGGCAAGTTGATTGTGGCCATTTCCTAATTTTTGAGATTTTTTTTGAATTTTTTGGGAGACAATTTGCCAGAAAGGCAAAATCGTCATTTTTTTAAATCACCGGCCAAAATAATCTATGGCCACTTCATTGTGGCTATTTTCCCATTTTCTCAAATTTCTTAATATTTTTTTCCTTCATTTTTTTGAAAGTCTTTATGATTTTTCTTTATTTTTAATCCATTTTGTATTTTGTAATTTTCTATTATCCGAATTTTGAAATTATTAAAAAAATATTTTTCAAGCCGGGTCAAACCCCGCCCCCGCTTCTCGGTCCGAAAAAAAAATTTTCGGATCGGCACCTAGACTACCGAGCATACCCCTAAAAGGTAATTAAGTTTTTTTTCCCCTTATTTGGTAAATAAAAATTTTTTTTTATGCAATCTTGAAAAAAGCCCCAAAAAGAAGCCAATCTCTAACTATGTAATCTGTCCAAAAAATCATTTCACACTCCTAATTTTCTTTTTTAAAATTTGAAAATCGTCAAAATAAATATGTGGACGTAGTTGCAAAAATGAGTCCTCAAAATTTGTTCTTATGAGATTATGGTCATTTTTTTTATTTACCACAAATCGTAAACATTACAACTATTCAGTCTACAAATAATAATTAAATAAATAAAACAATACTTACGAAACTGCAAAAAATAACTATAACAAGGTTTACCTCAAACTAGTAAGAAGGTCGGCTTTGCCTTTCTCTCACTTCCCGCAAAAATAAAAAAGTCCCAATTTAATTTAAACATGACAAAAATATTTGCAATAAAATAAAACCCTAATATCAATAAAGGCACCCGAGGAGAGGGGGATATGAGAAAATCTTCGTGAGCTATATAGAAGAAAACAAGAAATGACGTCTTAGAGAATCCGATTAAAACTTGATCGGGATATTAAGAACAAATCTCGCCGAAGTTAATCAAAGCGAGGGGAGGGCTCCCGGCGGACTCCACACTCTGTTCACTTAATATCCAGATCACTTAAAATCGTAGATTCCGTGAAGGAGGCTTCAGCAAAAGAGGGATGAGGTTTTGTGGAGAGGTGAAATGTAGTGGAAAGTTGAGCTTTTGTGGAGAGGCGAAATGCAGAGGAGAGATGAGCTTCTGAGAGGAGGCGATTTGTAGAAAGAGATGAGTTTCTGAGAGGCGAAACGCAAAAATGCAAAGGAGCGATGAACTTCCTTGGAGGAGCGAAATGCAGAGAATGAAGCTTCTGTGGATGAGCTTATCAACGGAGAGCCTTCGGCTTTGCTTAAAGCGTAGCCGAAGGCTCTGTAGCACTCGTGAAAGGTCACGTCATCTGCTAGCGCCCGATTAAAGGCGCCGGCGTCAGAGGGGCCGGCATGCAGAGAGAGAAGTCCGCTCTCTCTGCATGCCCTTTTTCTTGCTCTGGCACCGTGAGTGCCGAGCAAGACCGATCGTGGAGAGAGAGAGAGCAGAACTCTGCTCTCTCTCTCTCTCTCTCTCCAAGTGCTCTGCACTCTGCTCTCTCTCTCTCTCTCTCTCCAAGTGCTCTGCACGCTTTAGTGGAGAGAGAGAGAGCGTAGTGCAGACTCTGCAGATCGCACGCTTTAGTGCGAGAGCAGAATTTCTGCTCGCACTAAAGCGTGCGAAAAAAAAAAAAAAACGTGCAGAGAGAGCAGTTTTGCTCTCTGCGTGCTTGCTGTCTTGCTTGGCACTAAGGACACCGAGCGGGATACCCGCTCGGCAGAGGGACCGTCGAGCGGGTCCGCTCGGGAGTAAGACTCCCGAGCGGACCCCTAAACGGTAAATTCCTTTTTTTTCCCCTTATTTGGTAAATAAATTTTTTTTTGTATGCAATTTGAAAAAAAGCCCGATGAGGAATCCGATGCCAAGGTCAACCGATATTCCATTTTCTACTGGGGATCAACAAAGTGGGAGTGAACATGTTCTATATAAACCCTAATCCACAACCCGCAACCGCAAGGCAACCACTTCACACGACCTAAGATTAAGCCTCACAAGCGCCTCGGAGTACTTGGTGATCACTGGCGTCGGCATCTCCGACATCATCTTTGACGTGTCCCCGGTGAACTACACCTTTGAGGTCCAGGCCATGAGCACCGAGAAGCTCCCCTTCGTCCTCCCCGCGGTGTTCACCATCGGCCCCCGGGTCGACAACGACGTCGCCCTCCTCAAGTATGCCAAGCTCATCTCCCCGCACGACAAGCCGTCTAACCACGTCAAGGAGCTCGTCCGTGGGATCATCGAGGGGGAGACCCGCGTCCTCGCGGCCTCGATGACCATGGAGGAGGTGTTCCGGGGCACCAAGGAGTTCAAGCAGGAGGTGTTCGAGAAGGTCCAGCTCGAGCTTAACCGGTTTGGCTCACTGCTGATCTACAATGCAAACGTGAAGCAACCGGTGGATGTCCCGGGGCACGAGTACTTCTCTTACCCGGGCCAGAAGACGCAGATGGAGGCGGCTAACCGGGCCAAGGTGGACGTGTCGGAGGCTAGGATGAAGGGCGAGGTCGGGGCCAAGCTTAGGGAAGGGCAGATGCTGCAAAACGCGGCGAAGATTGATGTGGAGACGAAGATCATCGTGACGCAGACACGGGGGGAGGGGCAGAAGGAGGAGATCAAGGTGAGGACGCAAGTGAAGGTCTACGAGAATGAAAGAGAGGCCAAGGTGGCGGAGGCCAACGCGGAGCTAGCCAAGAAGAAGGCGGGCCGGACGAAGGAGGCCGAGCTGCCAAGTCGGTGGTACCGAGGCAGGCCGTGCTGCAGAAGGAGGTCGAGAGGATGAATGCCCCGACGCGGACGGAGAAGCTCAAGGCTGAGTTTCTGAGCCAAGCTAGTGTAGAATACGAAACCAAGGTAAACCCCGCTGCTCTATCTTCACCGAGTGAATGGAAATTTTGGTTATGATTGAACTCTCTCTGGTAAAAGAAGCGAACTGGGAGCTCTATGGGAAGCGTAAAGCCGTGGAGGCGGTCCTGTACGAGAAGGAGAAGGAGGCCCGTAAGGCGACCGCCGAAGCCGACTTCTACGCGAGGCAGCAGCTCGCCGACGCGGAGTTGTACGCCAAGAAGAGAGAGGCTGAGGCGCTTGTGGCATTGGTCCAAGCCCAAGGCACGTATCCGCTAACCTCGCTCGAGGCACCGAGGGGCAACTACGCCGCCCTCGGGGATTACTTGATGATCAAATAATTAGATTTCCAAAAAATTAGAAAAAAAAAATTCTGAAAGTTGTTTTCCGCAAAACAAATAGAGATTCTGTTTGTTTAACGGAAAATAACGTGGACCAAATTTGTTTTCAGATTTTTTGGCATTAGGGTTCACAGAAAATAGACTTGTCAATGAAACATTTTCCACCAATGAAAAAATACCTTCAAAAATGGGAAAATGATTTCCTCTTTTCAAAAAATAGAAAGTCATTTTTTTCTCATCTTTTTTCTCTCGCTCCTTCACATTCTTTTTCTTTATAATTATTTTTATTATTTTTATTAACTTTCTTTTTTTTTCTCTTTTTTTTCCTTCTTTCTTGGCCGGTTGTCGGCAAAAGTGAGCTTTGCTAGAGGTCCGCGAGCCGCAGCCTCGCATGTGGCCGCCGCCGGGGGATTGCGGTTGAGGAAGAAGGAAAAAGAATAAAAAAATAAAAATAAAACAGACTAATTATGCATTAAATTAACTTTTTTTAATAAATTACACAAAATTGTTCACCCCAATGTCGGCCCTATAACGTAGGACGGCCAGTGTCTACATCAGCAATTTTCAACCAAATGAGAAGGAAAAAGTCAAATTAGATTTTCCTTTCCAAACCACAAAAAATATTTTTCAATTTATATTCAAGTCTCAACCAAATATCGAAAAGTATTATCATTTTCTGAAAAATGAATTTTCACAAATGTCACATTATCCCTTCATCGGAGAAAAATTAGCGAGGGTAGTGATTCATTTTTTTTCTTTATCATTTTAGGGAGATTTGGGGAAAAGCATAGATAGATATAGGAAAAATTTCAAGAAAGGGCCCCAAGTGTTCTCAATTTCTCAAAAAAAGCCCGAAATAGACATTGTTTCAAATAAAAGTTTGAAGTGACCTCTTTGTTTCTCAAAAGGGCATTGATCGTAGAATATTTTTATCTTTTTTTTTTTAAAATTTGTTCTCCTTTTTATTTTTCTGTTTTCCTTTTCTTTTCTGTTTTCCTATTCTTTTTCTTTTTTCTCTTCCCTCTCCCACCCATCGCCGGCCTCATCTTCTCTTTAATGGTGGGCATCAGCCTGCTCTCTCCTCCGGACGTCCATGAGCTGTACCAAATCAAGAATGGACCCAACTTAGCAAAGACCCGGCAAATGTTTGACAAGAAGCAAGAACCACCCATTTTTTGCCCATTTGACCCGAAAAAGCGGCCCATGCCTACTGGAAAAATCAAGAACCGGGAAGAAAACCCCCATGTTCTGTACTTGGTGAGGAACTCCGAAATGGGGTGAGAGCAGAGGATCGGAGACTTCTTGCCCGCATAGGTGATCACGGGCATGGTCTTCTTGAACAACTCGCGATTGGTTTGGCCATTGAGGCCTTGGCGGCACACGTACTCGATGCAAGCATTCCAACAGAGGGTCTCGACAACCCTCCTCCGGACCTCATCTGCGGCCGTGACATCCTCGATGAACTGGAGGGCTTTCTTATTCTTATCGTGGAGGTTGTGGTTGGCTGGGAGTTGAGGAGGTAGGAGATAGAGACGAGGGAGGCGTAGAAGGGGGTGGATCGGAAGGTGACGTAAAAGCGCAGGAGTTGCGGAGGCCGTTGCAGGCGAAGCCCTCGGTGAAGTTGTCGTTGATGGTGACGTCGCAGGCGACCCGCTTGTTGTTGACGTAGACTTGCCGAGAGAGGAGGAGCCGAGGTTGGTGGAGGAAGAGGAGGAAGGAGAAGGAGGAGGAGAGAGCGTAGAGAGAGAGATGGCGGACTCCATAGATTCTCAGCTCAGAATAAGAATTGGAGGAGGAGGAAGAAGAAGAAGACGGGGACGACCCGCAATGGAGGAAGGGGAAAAAAGGGAAAAGGAAAATGGAAAAGGACAGCAAAAGAAAAGAAAAACAAGGAGAAAAAGGAAAGGAAAATGGGAAAAGATTAAAAAATATATATAAAGACAAAAATATCCCTACCGAGGGATGCATTTCGATTCGATTCAGTTTTTGATTCGCTTAATGGGAAAATAATCGTTATTTTTTCAGTCCGATTTATTTCAGATAAGTTCGGTTCAAACTAAAAAATTAACCGAACCAAAAAAAAAAAAAAAAAGAGAGACCATTATTCCTTTTAGTTTTACATTACACAATCTCCCTCTTCTTCTGGAAATATCCATCCTTTCTCTGTTTTCTCTTTCTCTCTTCTTCGTCACGTAGAAATCCAAGAGCTGTCTCACTACCTTAGTTCGTCACGCTCGCCTCCCTCTTTCTCTATTTGCTCCGAAATCGATTGTTGAGGGATGGATTTCTTTCCCTAATCCCTCGGACGGTGGCCGCAGTAAGCGGTTCGAGGACGTGAAAACCGAGCCCTAGGGCTTGATTTCAGGGGTGATTCACGGGATTCTCGGTTGTGTGGATTCGAATTTTGAATCGGTTCGGTTCGGAACCATCCGTTTGTCTATCATTGCTGGGTTGTCTTCGAACCAAGATTGAGAGAAAGACAGAGAGATCCGGAGAAAAAAAAAATTGAAGAAATGGAATTTTCTCTGTGAGATTGTGGGTGGGCAAGAGATCAAAACCAAAAGAAAGTCATGAGAGGGAAATGAGACTGGGAAACAGAGAAAAGAGAAGGAAAAAAATCGGAGGAAGAGCCGAGGACTCGAGCTCTACAGAATGTGAGATACAGAGGAAGGAAAAACCGAAAACCGAACCGAACAGGATTTTTGTTTCGGTTAACCTTCGATTCAGCCTGAGATTTGGTCCAATTCTTGTGTGTATCCTAATAGTTCAATTCCGTTCGATTTTCTTAAAAACCGAACCGAACCTAACCATTGATACTCCTACCACCTACAATGACTAAAGGAGAAAAAAAAAAGAAAAGGAAAAGAAAAAGAGAAAAAAGAAAGGAAAATGGAAAAAAATTTAAAAAAATAAAAAGACGAAAATATCTTTATTTAGGTTTTTTTTTCAAATAAAAAAGGGATTTGAGACCTTTATTTGAAATAAAGTGCACTTTATGTTCTTTTTTTTATTAGAAAATGAGAGCACTTGAGCGTTTTTTTCGGAATTTTTTGATAAATATATCATATTAATTAGTTTCTTTTGTCTTTTTTTTTTTTTTTGTTTGGGGCGGTCGTTTGGATTGTCTTCCTAACGGCGACACTTTCGAGAAGAATACGCCATGCATGGGGAGGCACTTGAAGTCGGATAGGTCCATGACGTGTCTGTCGGGGTGAATATAAATCCGCTGTTCATCGATAGACGAAGGCTCTCTCCCTTGATCAAATGAAACGGCATTTCTCACCGTCGGATCACCTCAGAACACGCGGACGCGTCCCCACATTACACGGCTGCGATTCGCCCGCTCCATGTCGTCACGCAAGAGGAAGGAAGGACCCAAAAGAGCAAAAAAAGAAAAAAATAAAGGAGATATATCTCTGTCGATCACAGAGTATAAATAAGCTCCGAGTCGCGGTCTCGTCTCGTCGCTCGTCTTCCCCGAATCTCGCAAAATCTCTGTCTCGAACCGCGACCCGGTTCGCCCATCGTCTTCCCCCGATCTCTCGAAGGTGGGCGATTCGCGCTGCAGCTCGCTGAATTTCTTGTGTTTCGCGAGGTTTCCGATCTCGAATTATTGGGTTTGGTGGCTTCGGCATCGTTGCGGTGGCGCTTTCGGCGTTCGCTGTCTCTTTCTTTTTTTTCTTTATCGTGCGTTTGGAAACCTCGTGTTCATTGTCAACTCCCTAGCTAACCGGAGGTTTGGTGTCGTTTGGTGGTGAATCGGCGATGTGCGAACTAATTCCTGTTTCGATCTGCTTATAAAGTAGTCGTTCAGCTGTGTTGGTTTGATGACAAGAACCTGAATATCTGTAAACCATTTGGAGAGGCCTCGTCGTAGGTTCTGTCGCTTCTCAATTGCGAGAAATGATTTTTCTTGTGATTGCGCATTTCGTTTGCTTGGATGTGTTTCATGTGTTTCTTTTCCTTTGAGTGAGAAGAGTGATCTGCAGTGGCTTAGCCTTGAATTTGAATTGTTTGTTGCTGCAGAGCTTGAAGTAGCAGAGCAGAAGAACCCGAAGAATGGCTAAGCAAGTTTCCAACGGTGAGAACCACTCGGCTGCAAAGCCACCTCCGACTCCGTCTCCACTGCGTTTCTCCAAGTTTTTCCAGGTAATTGTAGTGATGGGCCAGTATGGGATTTCCTCGCATTGAGTTCGTCGTTACTCTTCACCATGAGGTTTTTGTGGCCGTGGAATGTGCCAGTGCAATATGTTACTGTTCTGTCTTTTTTGTTTTTGTTTTTTGGGCATCTTTAGACTTTGTCTATCTCCTAAATTTTTTGCATCACAAGTAGAACATTCGCATATTTTTCAAAAGTAAGGTTCCCGCCTGCTCTCCTTGCCAAGATTGGATCTTGGTGGATGAACTGCTTTCTTTTCTTGCATCTGAAAGCTGCAATTTGAAGTCAATTGGCTTCTATTTTGAAATGGCTTCTAGTTCTTCAGAGTTTTGAATATATCCACGTTTTCATGATATTAGAATTGGTGGCATAAATTTGTCCTATCTGAAATAGTTTTCAGTGGTTGAGTTTGTTTTTGGCTTTTAGAGAAATGGTGAAACTGTTCTCCCTGCAGGACAAAGTGAATGATCCACATGGGGGCTTTTTAGAAACGTGGCATTCTGGAATTGATCTTCATCATTTACTAACTTTGGTTTACCTTGAAAATCACTGCACAGTGCTGTTTACTTGGTATGTCCAGGATGGTATTGTTGCTTAAAGTTAGTAATTGGCTTTTTGTCTGCCATGTCTCTTGTTTATATCGGGCTGCTTTTGTTCTGAAGTTTTTCTCTGTGATTTTCTCTTAGTAACTTGTGTTCAGGTGTATGTGTTTTTGGGCTAGACTAGCTATTTATAAACCAAATGCTTTTTGGTCATTATGGTATATTTCATCTTTTGCTGAATCTGCGGGGTTTTTGGTGTGCAGCCCAATATGAGGATTCTGGTTACTGGAGGAGCTGGATTTATAGGCTCTCACTTAGTGGACAAGTTGATGGAAAATGAAAAGAATGAGGTGATTACTTTCAGCAACTAAAGTGCAACCTTACATTTATAAGGACCAACATTATTATTCAGATCTTATTGAGTTTTTAATCGAGCACATGCTTTTATGGTTCAGGTTATTGTGGCTGACAACTTCTTCACTGGCTCGAAAGAAAACCTTAAGAAATGGATCGGTCATCCAAGATTTGAGCTTATTCGTCATGGTATGTCTTCTGCTGGATTTCATAGGTCTATGGGCCGCAGTTGCATTGTTGGTGTCCGCTATGTTGTACTTCAGACTAAGAAAAGTGCTCTCATATATGATATGCTGCCACTGCATGTGTATAATAAAATCATATAATGTCATTTTAAAGTCAAACCGGTTTGTTCACAGTGGGGAAAAAGCATTTTTAACCCAGCAAGTTGCACTATCTCCTTGTTTTCTACTCACCTTGTTTACAATGTCCTTGTGCATTGAAGGACTGAGAATGACATAGCCTGAGAAAAGCGAAAGAAAATACTTCATACGTTTAAAAGTTTAGCGCTTAAAAGTGATTTAAGCACCGACTTTTGCCAATTTCTTTACCTTTCATCCCGGCAATAAGTTCCTTAGTGAGCGATAGGCTATTGCAATTCTGAGACATGGGCTTAGCGATCGTAGTATTCTACTTAATAAAGTGGATTGTGGTGATCCCTATTTGACAATTGAGGTTATTTGAAGATTCCATTTTATGAGGCTTTGTTTTAATGCAGATGTGACAGAGCCATTGCTAGTTGAGGTTGATCAAATTTACCATCTTGCCTGCCCTGCATCTCCAATTTTTTACAAATATAATCCTGTAAAGGTGTGTAAATTTGTCTTGACCATCGGTAACCTCCTGGGATTTGAGTTAGTAGTTTTCCATTCATCTTTATGTTAATATCTTGTCAAGTGTATTCTCTCTCTCTCTCTCCTCTTCAATGTGGCATAGTATCACTGATCTGAGGTTTTAACCGTCTCATACACAGACCATAAAGACTAATGTGATTGGAACTCTGAACATGTTGGGGCTCGCCAAGCGAGTTGGAGCAAGGTTCGTACCTTCAACACCTTTTTTACTGAGGTATCTTCCATTAATTGGCTGCTTTTCTCATTGAATAACTATGGCTGCAGGATTTTGCTGACATCTACCTCAGAGGTGTATGGGGATCCTCTGGTGCATCCTCAAAATGAAAGCTATTGGGGAAATGTCAACCCAATTGGTAAGTCTACTCAACTGTTTTGCTGACTAGTTATTATTATAAATAGATGGATATAGTGGTTGTGTAGACATATTAATGCCTCTCTTAGCAGGTACAGTTTGTGAAAGATTAGCGTGTGCTGATTGGACATCTATATTTGGCTTCTAGAACTTTATGAAATCCGTGTGAGAAGTCGGAAATCTACTTATATAAATATGCTAAAATCGATTGTTTTGAGAAGTTTTGAAAATCTTTTTGGAAGTAATGGCACTCTAAACAGAATGTATGTAGGTGGAAAGGTAAGGCCCGCCAGACCGTTTACCCTGTCCGATCCTCTTTTAGAACCAGGAGTCAGTATTTGCAGAGACTTCTATCATATTGCTTGCAACTTATTTATACAGCCATTAATTTTCTTCAGGGGTTAGAAGTTGCTATGATGAGGGGAAGCGAGTGGCAGAAACCTTGATGTTTGATTATCACAGGCAACACGGTATAGGTAAAGTGCCTTCTGCTCCATCCTCTTAGTATTTGGTTGATGTTAACTTTGTTTTAGGTTTCTCGTACTAAACTAAATTTACTCCACGCCAATTTATTCTATAACAGAGATAAGGGTTGCTAGAATTTTCAATACCTATGGCCCTCGAATGAACATTGATGATGGTCGTGTTGTGAGTAATTTCATAGCCCAAGCTGTGCGGTAAGTTTCTAATGTAATGTCAGAATTTCGTCCGGACAATTGCAAAGCTGCTCTTTGTATGATTCTCATGACCATTTGTATATTTTCATAATCAATCAACAGTGGTGAGCCGCTTACTGTTCAATCTCCTGGAACACAAACTCGAAGCTTCTGTTATGTTTCTGACATGGTAAAATCTTTTTTCCTCTCTCTTTCTTTTGTGGGTATTTGGGATGCGGATGATTATCTTTAATTCTGAGTTTCTGGAGTGAGTACCTCTTCATCATAACACTGAAGGTTGATGGCCTCATTCGCTCATGGAAGGGGAGAACACTGGGCCAATTAACATTGGGAATCCAGGTTAATATTAAAGATCCTGATGCATGAGTTTGGAAATGGATTATTTTCCCTCGGTCCTAATGAGGCTTTTATACAAACCTTCAGGTGAATTTACAATGATCGAGCTTGCTGAGACTGTTAAGGAGGTATTTGCTCTCTCTTGATGCATCATTCGTTAGTCATGACTGCGAGCATTAGGTTATGATGATGCATACAGTTCCAAATTCACTCTGCAAACTGTATTTGGTCTTTGATACTTTCACTTCTCATCTGATGCAGTGATTAAATTTTAAGGACAAATACCTTAATATAACCCTGAATCACGATGCTATTAGTGTGAAAAATTACATAAGCACAGCTCACTTGATGAGATTTTATGGATGGCATTGTAGGAACTTAGGAAGTGTTTTTGTTTTAAAGGACGGCAGCCCTATTTAATCATTACTCATGTACATAAACTTAAGAAGTACATCAGAAACAACCAGACATATACACAAACAACAAAATGACATGACTGCAATGTAACACTGTAGCTCATTAATCCTGATGTGGAGATCACCATGGTGGAGAACACCCCGGATGATCCGCGTCAGAGGAAACCGGACATCACAAAAGCCAATGAATTGCTTGGATGGGAACCCAAGGTCAAGCTGCGAGATGGCCTTCCGCTGATGGAGGACGATTTCCGACAGAGGCTCGGTAAACCCGGAAAGAATTGAACCTCTTCGGCTGAAATAATGGATGTTCGTGGGCAAAATGTGAAAGCCAACACGAAATACAAATTCTCTGGCTGGCTTCAACACCCTTAATTTGGTCATGCATTTTATAGAACAAGTATCATTGCTAGGTGGTTAATCTATGTGTAGGGACAATGTGAGGGGAAGGTGTCCTTTATATTACTCTTTCTATTCGATTGGAACTGAAAGGACCTGTGAGGCACTAGCTTCAGTTCGGCAAAAATGAAAAGAGCTGCTTGTATCCAGTTTTGTGATTATTTGCCTGCACCAGTTTGTCCTCATCTTCTAGCAATACGAGGGTTCATTATAATTGTGCAAGTTTCCAATTTGCATCAGCAAAAGTCAATTTCTTTCATGCAAGAGTTTCGATTTATGATTCGTTTGAACAATTTTAATGTTCAATAACACAAGCGTTCTATTGTTGTCTTAGATCTCAAGATCGCACCCATTGATTTGCTCTTTTCCCTTTTCTTTTTTGGCGGTAAGCTTCTCAAAAAGCAGAAATAGCATCAGCTGAAAAACCGTTGATCTGAAGTTTGCTCACTCTTTTCACTTATCGGGGTTGAATGGAAATCAAATCGAAGGCTCCCAAAAGAGATTATCACATTACACGACCAATCTTCACATAGCATAAAAAGTTATGCAACTTATTCAACTCTGCTTGGTGTGGCATTGCCAAGGTCTTATGTAGTTCTACAAATTTTCCTACACCCGCCTCATTGCTTACATTACAAGAAACTGCAGTCTTTCGACCAGATACCTCTATGAGATAGTACAACTGTAAAACAGATCGCGCTTATCTCGCAGGTGTGAAAAATGATCTAATTCAAAATGCCCCTGCGAGCAAGATTATGCCCATCTGCTTAGTGGTCTCTAAGATCGTTCACTACTGAATTGTGGTTCCTCTATGTTGCTCCACTTCCTGCCCCAACTTTAGCACTCGCATTCTCTTCAATTTTGTTCTCTATCCTTGCAAAAATCGGCTTGGGTTTCGCCATGACCAGACCGCCCTTCAGTCCGCCCCACCTCGTATCACTCTAATACACAAGAAAAACCACAAAAGGAAGGTTCGATAAGCGGAGATAATCGGGTACCAAATCCATGTATGAGGCAAAAGGATAGCTGTGTCAGAGAAGAGGAGAGAGGACCCAAGTTGTGGCATTGAATTGATCTGCTGAGTAGCCCAGTTGCTCATATATTCTGAGACATAACCTTGGAGTAACAGGAGATAATGCAACAGCGATGATCCTCATTGCTTCCAGCACGATTACCAGATCCTGATTGGGGACAAGGATGTCAAAGCTTACATTCACAAAAAGTTTCATCAATACCTTTAACTAGAACATGAGGCGTGAACAGTGTAAGTTGCTTTAACTAAAATTGACATTGCAAAATGGATAGAGTGAATTGTGAATCGTTTTTAACCGAAAAAGGGAAGATTTTCCAGCAATCAATCATACTGGCAAGGTCTAAATTCAGCAACTCGACAAGAATCTCATCTTTTCCGAAATCAATTGCTAGGGACAGAAGTTACTACTTCGAATTCTCCCAAGCAAAGAATCGCATGGTTAATGCAGCTATAATGGTGTCAATTGTCTTATATAAGCTGAAATTTTTGGGAAGGAGAGACCGAAAAGTGTAAACCTTTGCAGCAGCTTCTGAAACAGCACCCCCTTGCTTAAATAGAGACCACGGTGCACGTTCATCAATATAGGAGTTCCCAGAATTTCCAATTTCTAGAACCGCTTCACATGCTGTGGAAAGTGATAGGTTTTCATAATGAATCCGAGCCTTTTCGACCTACAAAACAGAACAAGGAACAGTAGAACATGAGCAGCGTCAAATATCAAATTCTTGTAAGCTGACCGCGGCGGAAAAATTGAAAGACATTCTTAATCTAAGCACTGAAGAGAAAAAGTCTTCATGCAAGTTTTCATGCCGCAAATGAAATACAGCAATCAAAACAGGGCAGTTTTCTTTATAATTTATTAAAAGACCAGGTGTCATTTAGAAGATATAAAAATGACCATTTTGTGATCCCGCTTCAACTTCAGTCCCAGATCAAAACAGATACAAAATGGTACAGTCATCAACAAACAAGCAAATGAACAAATAAATGGATACATAACTATAAAACATTATTGTCACGCAAGAGGGAAAAAAGGTTGTGCAAACTAAAATTCCATGGCCCAGTATCTTGAGCAATTTTTACCCTTCATGAATTTATAAAGTACGAAATAAAACTTTCAGCTTGGCCAGAGGAAGCAAAGGTCTTTGATTAACAAAACAAAAAGAACAGTACAATGTAAGAAAGTGTGATAGTTCCCAAATACATTTGTCTTAGCAGTCTCATGGCACGATTTCATAATGCCATAAAATACAAATGAAACGCTAGCATTACCAGCATCTCCACTGTGTCCTTGAATGCATTTCCTTCAGCAGCAAAGGCTGAATCCACCACCAATGTTGATTTGCAGTTCTTTCTCAGAAGCCCAAGTGTGCGGTTCAGGAGATTACCTGCAGAACAGAAGTTAGGAGCTATGGGCAACTTATTAATGTATGCTAAACAGCAATGCCAGAAAATAAATAGAACAAAACCCGGTATTGGGATTACCAATAGTATTGGCAAGATGAGCATTGACGGTGCTAATAAAACGATCCTCAGAATAGTCACCATCACTGCCAAACTCCACCTCTCTGACGAAGAAGTACCTGACAGCATCGGAGCCAAATCTATGAACCAAATCATTTGGCTCAAGAGTATTTCCAAGTGACTTCCCCATCTTCATGCCGTCCTAAAAGTTAAAATAAACTGCATGAAATAAAAATTAAGTATAAGAGACGAATTAGCAGACAGCCACAAATAGGTTCATCAAAGCCAGCACAACTTAATTAGATGCAACCCAACCACCGATACGACATTCACTGCAATCATCTACCACCGCACCCCACCCCCCAGAGAGACAGAGACAGAGACAGAGAATGAAGCTGAAGAAAGATAAAAAATAAAAAAAAGTAGAGCAAAATCATGCGATGACCACGTCTGACTGCTTCAGCATAAGGAACCGATAAACCAGATCGATAAAGAAAAATGATGTAAATCTTATGGTCTGGCTACCTTTGTCAGGAATCCATGGCCAAATACTTTTTTTGGAAGACTTAAACCAGCAGACATCAGCATAGCTGGCCAATAAACTGCATGGAAACGTAATATATCCTGTGAAGAACAAGACGAAACGATATATGTCATCACAGCCAAAACTAGTACAACAAAATAGGAGCAGAAGCCACCCAGTCATTCTATAGAAGCAAAATGAATACATCTAAGACAAGAACATGAGAAGTCAAAAATAAGAAATCACCCATTTAGTTGAATGTAATTCAAGTCAAGACTTCACTATCTTTTTTTCAAATATTTCCAAGCCGAAAATTGTTAAGGAATTAATGTAGCACCATTTAGAAACTAAAGGCTTAGCTGAGTTGAGTAAGACTATAAACATCAACGCTACATCAAGTTAAGGGAAAAGCACAGCACTACAATGCCATTATGGTCAGCTACAGAGACATTTATTGAAGGACAAATGAGAGGGCGTAGTTCTTGGCCTAACAGACTGAAACCCTACAATTGGCTATTATATTTCACCTTATAGTTGTCTAGTATAGCATATTAGGCGCAGTCGCAATGTGAGACACCAAGAACAAAGATACAGATCTTTCATTCTTTATGTATAGGAATGAGCATATGGGTGAAGTATTAAAGAGAAAATGGCCATTAATCACCACGAGCATAAGTGCAGACATCATGGAAGGAAAAGTGTTTGATTGAACAATCCCGAAGTCAACAACATTGCTTGCAAACAAGGACCAGCAAAACTTTAGTCTTTTGTGCTTAGGGGAGATGCATCATTAAAATCTACTAATTTTCATAAGAAAATATTTCTTATCTTTGGCTTTAAATCCCTGGAGATGAGGTCCTCTGGCATCCAATAGTTAGAGCTAAAAGCAATTCGATGGAGAGGAAGTAAAATGCTTCAAAAAGTTTTTTGAGTGGGGATGAGTCCAGTTAAAATATGGAGGACACGAAACGAAAATACAAAAGCATAGAGAACTACCAACTTTAGATATCTAAAAGTTTCGCATTAGTTTTAGAAAAGATAGATTGAACTTCCTCATAATGCTTAAACTGGGGACAAAATTCAGTAAACAGAGAACACGAAAAAAATTAAAAGGAACACACTTCAGAGAATAGGCATGGCTTACCTTCCCTATAAGATGTAGTGAAGCAGGCCAGCCCAGAGAAACAGTATTTTGCAAATCCGGTTGCTCATTTTCCCCTGATAGTGCAGATATATAACTGTCCGACGGTAAAAAAAGAGGTGATTAACATAGTGCAAATAGCGCCCGATTGCTCACCTAGCAAAGTAAATAGTCAATAAATGCTTAAGATGCCTTCCAAGCGAGACAACCAATATTATGCAGCAGTTGTAGTTTTCACATTCTTTGATTGATTCTATTGCATTCTACTTGCAGTAGCAATTTCACGGCTTTTTACGAACATATACTAAAGATTACAGCGGACTAATTTAATAGAAAGCTAATTTGAGCAGGTTCCCAGCAGTTGTCTATATAGCCTTGTGCTTGAGTGCATTGTGAAAGTATGTCAGCATGCCACTAACTGTTCTCTTAACTTTTGACAAGGACAATGAGACAAACATAAGTAGTTATGCTTGCTACAATGCGGAAAAAACACATTTCTTAGGTAAAAACTCATTCAGCCAGATGAAAGACGACTTACCCCAGTAAAGCATCAAACCAGACATAGATAGTTTGCTTTTTGTCATTAGGAACTGGAATACCCCAATCAACTGATGCTCGAGAAATGGAAAAATCTTTTAAACCACTTCTAATCCAACTTTGCACCTACAAAGAAGTTGGAATAATTGTGGTTCAGTGGATTGACATTAAAGGAAAAAGTAGTAGCTAATTGCAAAACTATCAGAAAGCATTTGTACTTTTAATTTGCACTCAAAAGGAGATGCTTTTGAGTTCCTAGAATGGTTATAGTTGTTGACGGATTCTTGACCCCAAAACAGATGCTCAATTATATTTCACCTTTATTAGTAGAATAAGGTGGCTTTACAGATATATGAACTGAACCACCTTATTCATGTCAATTGAACAAGCAATGTTATTGTACCATCAATAATTTAATGATTATCATCTAAACCCCCTATTGTTCATAGTGGTCCATTCTCAGATCAACTATTGACCCCCCAGTAGAATATGACTCTCGGCTTCATTCTATCCTAAATGAGATGGCATGACAAAATGCCTTACAAACCTCTTCCACTGATTGTGATATGAAAGCCAACAACATAATCAAATAATAGATCCTGCAAATCAGTTCATCATATACAAATAGCTCATCTCCGAAGAACCGTTTCAATAGATTGAGTCCTATGCTGGAGCAAAGCCTTCAGCTTTTATGACTGAATCCCTGGTAAGACTTTATGTTTGCTTATTATCTCTTCTCCTAAATGCCGACTTGAGAATTCTAAAAGCAGCACAGCTCATGTATGAACATTTTCAAAACACGGTCCAATACATATCATGGCACTGTCTAGTAAGATGATCATTGTCTTAAAGCCTTTTCATGTCAATGAAGATATTCTCCTAATTATCCAACACCTTGCTCAATAGCAATCATCTATTATTGGAGAAACGAAATCATGGTTAAGAAGGAGACCAAATCTATTTCATTTCCTTTGTCACCGCAGAAAAGAAACTTTTCCAGTCAACTCAAGTAACATGTCAAGCTTGCCTACCAATTTATAAAATCAAAAATTGCAGACGGAATACATTTATCTGCAGATGTTACCACAGTTATCCAACTGTTAATAAAATGTTGCTCACTGTACTAAAAGCAATGCCCAACTCACATATTAATCCAGCTGAAAGAAGACAATACTGGCACATTACCTTTCTTAAATAGAGAAGTTAAAATTGTCTCACCTCATTTAAACGAAATGGTGGCTGTATGAATTCTGGATTCTGTTCCAAAGTTTCTTCCAAGAATTTCTGATACTTTGATAAGGCAAAAAGTAATTGTCCTCCTTTCTAGGAACACAGGGCTTCAGATGCATAGGACAACAGTTGTTATCCAGAAGATCTTTCTCATCCTAGAAAATGCAGAGCCAACGATATTAATCTATGGCTTCCAATAAACTAGAAAGATCATTTCTATTGTTTTCAGCGGAAACAATTAGCGAGGGTAATAGCACTACTTGCACTGAAACACTACCACCATCAGTCAAAATTAATAGCTTTTGACCGAAAACAGGTCTTACCTTGTACTCTTCACAGTTGACACAATATAGACCTTCGTAATCAGCTCGGTATATGTCACCATTCTCGAGGACCCTAGAATAGAACTGTTTAACAATTGCTTCATGCTTAGCATCAGTTGTCCGAATGAATTTATCATAGGCTATGTCCAACTGCAGCCAAAAATAGAAAGGAACCACAAAGAATACAAACCCAGCGTTAAAGCCTGCGCTATCATAAATTCTCTCATAAATAAGAGACAAAATGATTTGATACTTGGCAATTACATCTTTCCAGAGAGCCTTGTAAGCTTGTGAAATCACGTCACAGTGTTCACTGGGGCTTGAACCACAGGCACTAGCAGCTGTGGCAATCTTCTCGCCATGTTCATCGGTGCCAGTGATAAATATAACCTTTTTCCCCAAGAGCCTCTGCCATCAAAAGGAGAAGTGAAGCAGTGTCATCAAGAAATTCACAACTCTTACAAGAATACAGAACAAGTCACTCCACTGTCAAGACATAGCAATTATTAACTAGAGAAACAAAAGAAATATAAGTGTAAGCCTTTTAATCTGAAGAAACAGAAGTTAGAACCAAGTCAATGTTTATTAGAAGCGTTTTCTGGAGCCGATTTCCAATCCAAAACCCAGCATAAACAAAAGAAAAATCCCATCTTGATGATTAAATTGCATTAGATTACCACGAACAGCAAATGCTAAAGAACGAATTATGAAGTCAGCTTTGTCTATGGAACAAAAACTCATCCCACCAGCTAGAGGCAGACTCATTCATTTTCTTCAAGGCAAAAGTTCAATCGCAATCAACTGGTACTCTTTATTCGCATCTGCTCTGATAAAAGAAACAATCGCTTATCGCCATTGATTTCTACTCCAAATGACATCAAGAACATGGGTTTTTGCCTTTACCGACACCCATAACTCGCAAACATCAAAAAACGATTAAAAAAAGAAAAAGAATTTTGTCAACGAAAGACGAACAATGTCTGAAGACAAAACCTGAAAGCGAGCAATAGCATCAGCAGCAATGGTAGTGTAGGCGCTGCCCATGTGAGGAGGGGCATTGACGTAATAAAGCGGTGTCGTGAGGATGAAAGGGGTGTCGGTCCCCGAAGCGCCGTTGCTCGACCCAGTACAGCACATAGCTCTATGAGTCGACGACGCTGAAGAAGAAGAAGAAGAGAAAAGGGTGTGGCGGAATTGGAGACGAGACTTCGAAATGGAAGGCTTGGAGGTCATGGCATGCCAAGGGTTTACGAACCACACGCTGCAGCTTATCCTCGTCGCCATTGGCGTAGCCCCTTTGCCCTCAGAGGAGCAGTGGAGGCTTATCGTGAGCGGTTCTACTACTATCTTGTGTCTGCGTACGAGGAAGAGGAAAGTACTTTGGGTGCTCCTCCGTTCTCTCCCGGCAGTCCATTGCGATCTAGCCACCGATCAAAATCTTTTATTCTTGACTTCTCTAAATTCAAATCCGGTTTTTTTTTTGGGCGAAATTCAAATCCGGTTTAATTAGAGCCGATATGTGTCCGTCAACTCGAGCTCGCAAAATTCTGATTAGAGAGTAAAACTGTAAAATTCTCAAACATAAAAACCATAATCAGAGACATAACCCGATAATAAAAACATTGCATTTCAAAGTTCCGTGTATATCATGTTTTTATTATCGGGTTTCAATAGACATGTCATCTTCGGCTAATTTCAATCTTGCATCGCAAAAATTTGAATAGAGAATCTTGTGCAAATTGAAAAAACCTTTGTATTTATCTAGATTATTGGGCACTCTTCTACTTAGAAAGAGAAATTCATATTATATAGATATAGGCCACAATATTTCCACCTATTACTTGAAACATCTTTACTATCTTCTGTTTAATTATCTATAAGATATTTCCTGAAATAATATACGCGAAGTAACAGTAGATTTATTCTTCTTTTTCCCTCTCGTGGATTTTTTTCAAAAAATAAATGATTAGATGGCTATCCTTAATTCACTATGAGATTAGCAAGATATTACAAGTCACAAAATAATGAATAATAAATAATTAAAAATTATTATGGAGTCCACTCCTTCAAGAATTTGTGCCTCAAAATTACTATCATAGTCCATTGTTATGCTAGCAAAACTCTTTCCAAAATATATATGGGTTTCTTGTACTTCACGTTTCGATATTTCCCAATTTTTTTTTCTTTCACATTTAAACCAAAAATTTTCACCAAATTAGACGTTATTCAACCCTTCATTTTCATATCTTATAGTTTTTTCTTTTTTTGTTGCATAAGCTAATCTTAGAATTACATATAGATAGGAGCTATATAGTCTTTGCTCTGATGATTGAGCATATTAGCTATTTAGGTCCGTTTGGCAACTATTCTGATCCAAAAAAGTAATTCTTATTATAATCATATTTTCCGATTCTATTCTCTAGATGATTTTTAGAGAATTAGATCGCGTTTGATAAATGCACAAAATTTATGTCCCCAAAACAACAAAGTGGCGAGAATTGTTCTTTTAAAAATTTTCATCTTTTTTTTTAAAGATTAAAATGTTTTTTAACTTTTTATAATTTTTCAAAAAATGTAAATTTTATTAATCCCCCATTTTTATTATTTTTATTTTCTTATTTTCTTAAATATTTTTTAATTTTCTTTAATTTTCTAATCCCCCCTTCTAAAATTTTTAGCTTTTTTGTTAAATTTTAAAGCTTATTTTTAGATTTAATTTTAAAAAATTCATTTAGTAAATTAGTTGTTAGTAAATTTTCAATTCTAATTTTAATTTTAATTTTTTTAAGTTCAGAAGTCCAGGTGGACTTAATCTTTTAAAAGAACTAAGATTTTGTTATATTTTGTGATTCTTAAAAGTGATTCTTTTTTCCAAAACCAATTATTTTTTATTCTTGTTTTTGCTCCAAAACTGCTCCCGAAAACAGAATCAAAGTCAGAACCATTTAAGTTACCAAACACGTTTCTCATCCTTTTTTTGTTCAAAAGAACAAAATCGGAGAATCAGAATCATTGTCAAACGGACTCTTAGCTTTTTATTTTGTTCTTTTCTATCTCTTAGGGCACACATGGCAATACTTTTACTCTATAAATTAACTTCTGGCTAGAAGCTAATTTGGCTAAAACGACGTCAGATGTAATCAATCTGTTTGAATTGACGCAAGCTAGTGTATTAGCATGGAAAGTAATGAACAATTTGTCTCCATCAAAGCCACAGTATTGTTACTTAGGCAATGCACTAGTCTCACCCGAGTACGCGAGAGGAGGTGACGTCATGCTCTCAAAAGAGATTTATCTATCGCAACCAGCACAAGGAAGAATGACCCGTGCTTTCCTCACTATTATAATTTATTTTTGAAAAAAAGCCACCAAAAACCCTAAATTATGCTCGATGTTAGAGGTGGTCATTTGAAACCGTGGGCCCGGAACCGGCCCGTTGACCGGGCCCACGATTCCATAAGTTTCGGAACCGGCCCGTTGAAGAATTGGGGTTGCAATTTTTGACATTGAGAAAAATTATCCAAAAAGTCATAAATCCGATGTACAATGAGTCAATTCAAACCTAATTTTTTAACTTATCAATTTAGTCATAGAAATTTTTACTATTTGCCAATGTAGTCCTTCATGCTAATTTTAGTGGAAGACACAGGCGATTTTTGCAAAATTTCTAAAATATTCAGAATTTTTTCTCTTTTTTTTTTTCAGTTACTTTTCTAACCTTTTCCATTTCTCTTGTTTTTTCTATTTCCCTTTGCCGGCGCTGATGGCCAGACCTCACCAAGATTAACTAAAGAACTATATTGAAAAATTGTCAAAATATTTACAACTAAATTGACAAATTAGAAAGTATATAACAAGATTAGGACTTTTAGACAATTATCCCTCTCGTGTTTGCATACATTATGTGTTTTCCCTTTATCCACAAGGATTTGATTAACAAGTGCTTTTTCTTTCATCCTCATGTTAGATGTAGTTCGTCTTAAAAAAATATTTCTCCAAGTATGATTAACCTCCTTAACAAAATCCTCTTATTTTTAAACTATAATTTCAATCAAAGTTGTGCCTGGATGAGCCGGCTGATGCACCCCCCCTTCATCTTTTTCCAAGAGAGAAGAAACATGCTTAGAGCTGATAATTCGTTTTGTGTTGTGTTTGTGTTGAAATAGGGGTGCATGAAGATAGCTAATTCTTACCCGATGCGTTTTCATGTACGTGTTCAACTGGTCCGACACAAATACATGCATGATAAAGTGGATAATAAGACACGACTCGACTATCATGGTTATCAAATATGTCATCGTAATAGACAATATGACTATTTGTTACGAATGAAGTGTGTTAGTATTTCTCTCCTATGGGCTTTGTTACTCTATATTATGTTTTTGTTTAACTACTTGCTCTCTTGAAAATGAGTATTGCCTTTATAAAACTTTTAACGATTGAATAGAATAGGATACATGCTTATCGTATAGTATAAAAAGATGAGAAGTTCACTTAAGACGCGTCAATTCGTGTTTTAACAAGCGGGTTAACTTGAGCAAGGTACGATTTTTGTGATACGGATCGATTTATGCTAAATTCAAACTTTTTTTTTGTTGTGGTCTAGAAATTCAAACTTGTTTAATTTCCTAAAAATTGATTGCCCTTCTCCGACACTTACTGCTCGACCTAAGAGCGGAGCTTTCTACGAGGAAGAGTTGCGACTCGGCGTCGGTTCCCCCAAAAATGGTCAATGCAATGAAGGTTTTCCGACTTGAGAAGAAGTGCCCCCAAAGCATTCAATTGAATAGGAGAGGCCTTCATCAATCAATCTTCAGTCACCACATTCTTTTCGGTTAATTCAAAATTGATTTTTTTTTATTTTAATTTTAGCACTAATTATCATTCGTCTCCCACTCCAGTTTGACTTCACTTTACACATTGTTTTACTATAATAGTAGTTATGCCCGAATGAGACCGCAAATGGTAACCAAACATGCTTAGAGTTGGTAATCTGTGTTGTGTCGTGTTGATCATGGTGCACTGGAATTGGGGTACACAAATATGGCTATACATATACATTTCGTATACATATCAAACCGCTTCGACATAAGTACATATGTGATAAAGTGGGTCATGAGACACGACTCGATTATCATGATTATAAAAAATGTCATCGTTGTAGATAATCTTACTATTTGTTACATCTAGAGTGCGTTATATGTTTAGTTTTTTTTTTTTTTTTTTTTTGGTCCTATGGCTATAGTTACTCTAAATATGACTTTTGTTTTACTCATTGTTCTCTTAAAAATGAGCATTACCTTATAAAACTTTTAACGGGTTCACTTAAGACGCGTTAATTTATGTTTTAGCAAGCGGGATTAACCTAAGTAAGGGCCCTTTGTGATACAAATAGGTTAAAGCCAAATGGAACCGCGTTTAATTTCCTCCCCATGCCCCATTCATTTTAGCTAATGTCAAAATCAATGTTTGTTATTTTAATTTTAACAATAATCATCGTTCGTCTCCCCCCTTCAGTTGACTTTCCTCCGTTGCATCTCTGTCTCTCTCTCTCTGTTGCCCACGCTGAAGCAATCTGACCATTCTCATGGAGGACAAGAAGCACGGCGAGGAGCAGCTATGCACCCTCGAGAAGCGCGGCAACCTCTTCTTCCTCACCCTCACCGGCGCCGGCGAGCACCGCCTCAACCCCAACCTCATCTCCTCCCTCCGATCAGCCCTCTCCCGCCTTCAGTCCGACCCCTCCGCCTCCTCCGCCTCCGCCCTCATCACCACCGCCCACGGCAAGTTCTTCTCCAACGGCTTCGACCTCGACTGGGCCCAGTCCTCCGAGCCCCGCCTTCAGCTCATGTCCTCCTCCCTCCGCTCCCTCGTCCACGACCTCATCTGCCTCCCCATGCCGACCATCGCCGCCGTGACCGGCCACGCCTCGGCTGCCGGAATGATGCTCGCCCTCAGCCATGACTATGTGGTCATGCGGCGCGACCGGGGCTTCCTCTACATGAGCGAGGTGGACATCGGGCTCGTGATCCCCAATTGGTTCATGGCCCTGATGAGGTCCAAGATCGGCGACCCGAGGGCCCGGCGCGAGGCCGTGATGAGGGCGGCGAAGCTGACGGCGGAGGACGGGGTGAGGATCGGGGTGGTCGACTCGGCCCACGACGGCGCGGAGGCGACGGTGGCGGCGGCGGCCGAGCTGGGGGAGGCGTTGGTCGCGCGGAAGTGGGACGGACACGTGTACGCTGGGAATCGGAGGGTGGTGCTGCGGGAGGTGCTGGAGGCCGTCAGATACGATGAGACCGTCACGAAGGTGGCGGATAAGGCCGGGTCGAAATTGTAATTGGGCTTTCTCTTGAGGCCCGTTTCGAGTGTTCTTGTGAAATTGTTCGGCCCGTTGGGCCTTTCGATGTAAAAGATGTTTACATATCGCAGTACAATAAGGCGGCTGAGCAGGAGATGAAATCATCCTGTGTGGCGTGGCACTTGGAAAATGAAAACAATTATCATTATATGCTACTATCGATACTGTATTTTTGTTGTGCTTATATATGTCGAGGCTAAAAAAAATAAAAATAAAAATAAAAAATGTATGTCAAGGCTTGCATATTCATAACCTAGAATTTCAACGATCATGAAATCGGTTCGATTCCTTAAAAAATTACTATCCGATTCTGTCCCAATTTTTTTTTTCGAAAATCACTAGCTTTCGCTTCATATTCATATATGGTTTCATCAACTTTCTATCCATTTAAATTCTAATGTATATTTTGGATTTTTTCCTTCTTTTTCTTTTTTTTTTCCTTCTCTCTTTTTTTCTTTTCACTTTCGCTTTGGACAAAAATGGAATCAACTCAATTCAGTGACTCGCCTTCCACCGCCACCTCACTCGATGGCAAGGAGCATGAATCCTTTGAGCTCCCTCTCATGGGTGAACATTCATGGTGTTGGGTACGTAATGCTGTAAGTAGTAAAATTAAGCTGAAATAATAGCTCTAAGAAAACGACAACAACTTCAGTAATGACCAAGTCAATGAATAAATTTATCGAATGAATTATCTTAACAAGTAAGAATGAATGAGTTACAAACCAAATGTCAACTTGCTTGATTAAAACAAAATTGAAACATAATTCAATTAGAGACAGGTCCCCACATGTCTTGAGCTTTCGCTTTTGCCGATGCCATCATTTGGCCAAAGAGGTCCCAAAAAATTTTGTCACGCTCGAAATTTTTCCCAAGGGGCTTTGGAGGTCTAAAAACCCATTGAAAAAGCCGAACCAAGCGCAACCTAAGCTGTTGAATCAACTCTCTTGATTTTCCTTTATACTAATGAACAATTTGTCTCCATTAAAACCATGGATCCTTGCCTCAACCGTTGGGTGCAACTAATGCCATATAACTAGTGCGAGTTGGAACCCCCTTGAGGCAATTCCCCAATCTCACCTGAGCATGCCGGAGGAGGTGACCTCATGTTCTTGCAAGAGACTTATGTGTCAGCAACCAGTGCAAAGAAAAATGACTCGTGCCTTCCTCACTATTACAGATTTTTTTGTTTGTCTCCATCGAAATTGCAAGATGAGGCACCTAAGGTGCTAGCAATTTTCTTGCTTTTCAAAGGAATTGGATTTGAAGTTTTTGCTATTGGAAAATTATCCAACAAAGTCAAAAATCTATTGTAAAATGACCAATTCAGCTCTAAAATTTTCAATTTGGTCAATTTAGTTCTAACCATTTTTACTATTTGCCAATGTAGTCACTCCGGCCAATTTTAATCGAAGACGAGGATGACATTTTTAAAATTTTTAATGAATATTCTTTTTTTCATTTTTTTTTCTAACTTCTTTCGTTTATATCGTTTTTCCTATTTACCTTTGGTGGTCACCGATGGTCGGACCTCACCAAAATTGGTTAAATGGACTATGTTGAAAATTTGTTAAAAAGTTTAGGACTAAGTTGACAAATTAAAAAGTTTATGATGGAATTAGGACATTTTAGATAATTATCCCTCTTGTATTTGAATCCGTTGTATGGACATACTTTTACCTACGCACATTTGATTAACAAGTGGTTCCACTTTCATCCTTAAGTTAGATGTAGTTTCTCCAAGTATGATTAACCTCCTCAACTAAATCCTCTTATTTTTAAGCTATAATAATAATAGTCATACCCGAATGAGACCACAGATGCACCCCCTTCATCTTTTGTAAGAGAGAATGACATGCTTAGAGCTGGTAATTCGTGTAGTGTCTTGTTGATCGTGCTGTGTTGGAATAGGGGTACATGAATATGGCTAACTCACATACCATATATTTTTATATTAGTGTTGAACTGTTTTGACAGGAATACATGTCATGAAATATGACTCGATTATCATGGTTATTAAGTGCCATCATCGTAGACAGTATGACTATTTGTTAAACCTGAAGTGTGCTATATGTTTTAGGTTTTTTTGGTTTTTTTTTTTTGTCCTATGGCTTTAGTTACTCTAAATATGTTTTTGTTTAACTCCCAATTCTCTTAAAAATGAGTATTACCTTTACAAAAAAATTTATGATCGAAAAGAATAAGGACACATGTTTATTTTCTCGCATAAAAAAAAATGACAAGTTCACTCAAAACACGTCAATCCATGTTTTAACAAGCATGTCAATGTCTTAAATAGTTTCACCTGTTTGTAATACAAATCGGTTAAAGCTGAATTCAACCTTGTTTAATTTCCTCCTCATGCCACATTCTTTTTAGTTAATGTCAAAAATCATCGGGTGCCATCGGATACGATTGATTAACCAATGTTTCCAAATTTAATGTTGGTTCGTTGGATCCATATAAATCAATTCCCAGAATCTCAATTAATAGAAAAATGAAACGATTCGCATTGTACAAAATAAATTTTTAGCGAAATACTGACGTTTCTTTTCCTCCCGCATTGATGGAAGTAGATAAATCGGAATTAAGTCCAACTCCCACGTGATGAATTTTTTTTTTTTTTTATACAATAATTATCGTTCGTCCCCCCGTCAGTCGATTTCACTCTGCACATTGCGTTGAAACTCCATCTCTCTCTCTCTCTCTCTGTCGCCCACACAGAAGCAATCTGACCATTCTCATGGAGGACAAGAAGCACGGCGAGGAGCAGCTATGCACCCTCGAGAAGCGCGGCAACCTCTTCTTCCTCACCCTCACCGGCGCCGGCGAGCACCGCCTCAACCCCAACCTCATCTCCTCCCTCCGATCCGCCCTCTCCCGCCTTCAGTCCGACCCCTCCGCCTCCTCCTCCTCCGCCCTGATCACCGCCGCCCAAGGCAAGTTCTTCTCCAGCGGCTTCGACCTCGACTGGGCCCAGTCCTCCGAGCCCCGCCTTCAGCTCATGTCCTCCTCCCTCCGCTCCCTCGTCCACGACCTCATCTGCCTCCCCATGCCGACCATCGCCGCCGTGACCGGCCACGCCTCGGCTGCCGGAATGATGCTCGCCCTCAGCCATGACTATGTGGTCATGCGGCGCGATCGGGGCTTCCTCTACATGAGCGAGATGGACATCGGGCTCGTGGTCACCAACTGGTTCATGGTCCTGATGAGGTCCAAGATCGGCGACCCGAGGGCCCGGCGCGAGGCCGTGATGAGGGCAGCAAAGCTGACGGCAGAGGACGGGGTGAGGATGGGGATCGTCGACTCGGCCCACGACGGCGCGGAGGCGACGGTGGCTGCGGCGGTCGAGCTGGGGGAGGCGTTGGTAGCGAGGAAGTGGGACGGACACGTGTACGGTGGAAATCTGAGGGTGGTGCTGCGGGAGGTGCTGGAGGCCGTCGGATACGATGAGGCTGTCGAGGAAGTGGCGGATAAGGCCCGGTCGAAATTGTAGTTGGGCTTGCTCTTGAGGCCCGTTTCGAGTGTTTTGTGAAATTTTTCGGCCCGTTATGTTTTCTGACGTACAAGATGTTTAAATATTCCACCAACTCTAGCACTTGATCATCACGAAAAATCCGCATCTTCGATACCACGACTTTTGAACAGTGGATCCTAGACCAATAACAGCCTTAACAATTGCTTTATATAGTTCACTCCTATTGACTAAAACCATGGAGATATTCTACATGGCGGCCCATATACTTCATAATGTTTCCTAGCTCCATATTTCCACCCAAGTTAAGTGCAATTGTAAAATTTGTTAGAACAATAAACAAACTAATTAGTTTGTAAAAACTTCTCATAGATAACTAGCAAAGATGGGAAGATCAAGTTTATTGCACTTTTTTCTTTCTTTTGAAGCCCTTTGGCGGGTAAACTCTTCACAACTTATCAATGGATATAACCATTTTGGTATGAATAGTTTAACAAACGAGTTAAAAGAACATCAAGTTCAACAAACAAGACGCTCCGTTTTTTTTCTAAGTTCCACACACAAGCCAAAAGGTGAACTCTCATAGCCCACTCCTTGGGATCTTTCACACAAAGTCGAACAAGTTGGACATACAACCAAGGGCAAAGAACCAAAGACAAAAACATTACCGGCGATAAAAGAGTGTGCATGGAACAAAAAAATCAAATACAAGAAGATTACCGATGATAAAAGAGTGTGCTCGAATGAGTTCCGATAATCACGAAGACGAAGACAACTAGGGAAGGAGCGTGCTCGATGAAGAGGTAGATGAAGAAGAACTAGAGTGCTATGAGGGAGCGAGGGAGAGAGAGGGAATGAGCCCTAAATGTTTTCACATTAGGGCTAATTAAAGAAATAAATAGACAGTTATAATTTTTCATGTGAATTCGTCACGTTAAATGAGTTATTGCCATGTGTAGCTCAAGAAATTCACAATAAAATTTGACCGAAACTAACAGAGGTTAAATGTGTTGCGGGTGTACTAGTTTGAATTTTTATAAATCAAAAATTAATTTGGGATAAATTTATTATAGATATTACAATTTGTGATATTTCTTGGTATTAACCCTTTTTTTGGGAGAAGTGTAAAAAAAGTCCTAAACATATTGCATTAGTGCCAATTCAGTCCTAAATCTTTTTTTTTTTGTGCCGATTCAGTCCTAAACCTTTTGCATTTGTGCCAATTAAGTCATAAACCTTTTATTAGTGCTAATTTAGTCCTAAACCTTCTGTATTATTGTTAATTCAATCCTAAATCTTTTATATTTATACCAATTGAGTTAATCCGGTCAATTTTGACAGAAAATTACCGACGTGGACATGAATTGTCTTACATGGCACGATTAGCGCTAAATTTGACATTTTTTAATATTATTTTAATATTTTAAATAATTTTCAAGCATTTTTTTTTGTTTTTTTCAAAATTATTTTTAAAAATTATTTAAAATATCAAAAATATATATAAAAAAAAATCTACATTAGCGCCAACCATGCCACATAGGATAATTGACGTCCATGCTAATAATTTTCAATCAAAATTGGCCGAATTGACTCAATTGACATAAATGCAAAATTTTTAGGACTAAATTGGTATTATTGTAAAAGGTTTAAGACTGAATTGACACTAATAAAAGGTTTATGATTTAATTGACATCAATACAAAATATTTAGGACTGAATTGACATAAAAAAAGTTTAGGACCGAATTGACACTAATGCAATAGATTTAGGACTTTTTTAACACTTTTCCCTCCTTTTTTTAGTCAATTTCAACATCAATCTTTTATTTTAATTTTTAATAATAATTATCACCATATCCTGAAAATTCTGAATGTGGGCTCGAAATGTCATCATTTTCTCAAAAAAAGGTTTGAAATGGATCTTATTCAAGTAAAGGCTGGAATTTGGTAGGGATCGTTTTGACTTGAGGACGATCCCTTTTTTGTTTGCTCGAGGAAATAGAAAAGCTTTCTTGTTATTGTTGGTTATAACACTTTAAAAAGCAGCTATTAACTTCAAGATCCGAAGGAAATGTAGTTGCTTTGACTTTTCTTTTTTCTTTGTCGAGATTGGTTTGGTCTTCAGTGTGCCGCACTGAAGCTTGTGAACATGGGCATTTTCGTCATTTATCTTTTTTTAAAGATTTTACTTTTTTTCTTCCTTTTTTCTTTATTTTCTCTCTTTTCCTTCCTTTTTGCCAATGGTAGGCCACCGAAGAGAGCTAGGCTAGGGTCGGGGCCCTCACCGACTATAGTAAAGAATAGATAAAAATGAAAAAAAGGAAAAAAAGAAAAACAATAAAAAAAATGAAGGACGAAAATGCCTTTAATTAACCGTTGAGATCAAGTCATTTTTTAAGACTAATGTGATCACTTAAGATTTTTATTTAAAATAAATATTTATTTAAAAAAATGAGGACACTCCCATCCTTATTTGGAAGTGCCCTCGTTTTAGTTAATGTCAAAATTAATGTTTGTTATTTTAATTTTAACAATAATCATCGTTCGTCTCCCCCCTTCAGTTGACTTCCCTCTGCACATTGCGTTGAAACCCCATTCTCTCTCTCTCTGTCGCCCACGCAGAAGCAATCTGACCATTCTCATGGAGGACAAGAAGCACGGCGAGGAGCAGCTATGCACCCTCGAGAAGCGCGGCAACCTCTTCTTCCTCACCCTCACCGGCGCCGGCGAGCACCGCCTCAACCCCAATCTCATCTCCTCCCTCCGATCCGCCCTCTTCCGCCTTCAGTCCGACCCCTCCGCCTCCTCCTCCTCCGCCCTCATCACCACCGCCCACGGCAAGTTCTTCTCCAACGGCTACGACCTCGACTGGGCCCAATCCTCCGAGCCCCGCCTTCAGCTCATGTCCTCCTCCCTCCGCTCCCTCGTCCACGACCTCATCTGCCTCCCCATGCCGACCATCGCGGCCGTCACCGGCCACGCCTCCGCTGCCGGAATGATGCTTGCCCTCAGCCATGACTATGTGGTCATGCGGCGCGACCGGGGCTTCCTCTACATGAGCGAGGTGGACATCGGGCTCGTGATCCCCAATTGGTTCATGGCCCTGATGATGTCCAAGATCGGCGACCCGAGGGCCCGGCGCGAGGCCGTGATGAGGGCGGCGAAGCTGACGGCAGAGGACGGGGTGAGGATCGGGGTGGTCGACTCGGCCCACGACGGGGCGGAGGCGACGGTGGCGGCGGCGGCCGAGCTGGGGGAGGCGTTGGTCGCGCGGAAGTGGGACGGACACGTGTACGCCGGGAATCGGAGGGTGGTGCTGCGGGAGGTGCTGGAGGCCGTCGGATACGATGAGACAGTCACGAAGGTGGCGGATAAGGCCGGGTCGAAATTATAATTGGGCTTTCTCTTGAGGCCCGTTTCGAGTGTTCTTGTGAAATTGTTCGGCCCGTTGGGCCTTTCAGATGTAAAAGATGTTTACATTTTGCAGTGTAACGAGGTGGCTGAACAGGAGATGAAATCATCCTGTGTGGCGTGGCACTTGGAAAATGAAAACTTTGCAATTATCGTTATTATGCTAATGTCGATACTTGTTTTTTTTTTTGTTAATTATATGTGTATTCTGTATCATTCCAACGAGGCTTGCATATTCATAATCTAGAATTTCACTTGTCATGAAATCGCCCCAATTCCTTAAAAAACTACCATCTAATTTTGTCCCAATTTCGTTAACTTTCAATCCAATTAAAATCTTATATATTTTTTTCGATTTTTCCTTCTTCTTCTTCTTCTCATTCCGCTTCGAACAAAAATAGAATCAACTCAATTCGGCGACTCGCCTTCCACCACCACCTCTCTCGATGGCAAGGAAGCATGAAGAGGCATTTGAGCTCCCTCGCGTGGGTGAACATTCACAGTGTTGGGTCCGCAATGTTGTAATAAGAAAAATTAAGCTGAAATAATAACTCTGAGAAAGGATACCAACTTCAGTAATAACCAAGTTAATGAACAAACATTTTGAGTGAATTTTCTTAACAAGTAAGGATGAATGAGTTACAAACCAAATGTAAACTCGCTTGATTAATACAACATTGAAACATAATTCAATAGGAGACAGGTCCCCACCTGTCTTGAGCTTTCAGCTTTGTCAAGGTCAGCACTTGGCCAAAGAAGTCCCCAAAAAAAAAAAAAAAAAATTGCCAAACGCTAAAAAATTTTCCCAAAGGGCTTTGAATGTCTGAAATCCAGTGGAAAAGCGGAACCGTAAGCTACTCAATCGACTCTCTTGGTTTTCCTGTAGACTACAAATTCACCTTGTTCAATGAACAATTTGTCTCCATCAAAACCACGGGATCGTTACCTCGCTTGTTGGGTGCTGCGATAGCCATATAACCAGTGCGAGTTGGTACCGCCTTGAGGCAATGCCCTAATCTCACTTGAGTATGCCAGAGGAGGTGACCTCGTACTTCCGCAAGAGACTTACCTGTCTCAACTAGTGCAAAGAAGAATGACTCGTGCCTTCCTCACTATGATAGAATTTTTTTTTTTTGTCTCCATCGAAATTCCAAGATGAGGCACCCGAGGTGCTCTCAATTTCTTGCTTATTTCAAAGGAATTGAGTTTGAAGTTGTTCGTATTGGGAAAATTATCTAAAAAGTCTTAAATTTATTGTGCGACCATTAATTTAGTCCTAAACTTTTCAATTTGATCAATTTATTCGTAAACCTTTTTACTATTTGCCATTGTAGTCATTTCGGCCAATTTAACCGAAGACGCGGACTATTTCTTTTAGAATTTCTATAAATATTCTGAATTTTTTCCATTTATTTTTCTAACTTCTTTCATTTATCTTGTTTTTCCTATTTCCCTCCGTCGGTCATCGATAGCCGAACCTCATCAAAATCGGTCGAATCAATTATGTTAAAAGTTCATCAAAAGGTTTAGGATTAAAATGATAAATCAGAAAATTTATGATGGGATTAGGAATTTTTAGATAATTATCCCTATTGCATTTGTATACACTGTATGGACAGACTTTTATCTACAAAGATTTGATTAACAAGTGCTTCTACTTTCATCCTCAAGTTGGATGTAGCTTCTCCAAGTATGATTAACCTCCTTAACTAAATCCTCTTATTTTTAAACTATTATTTCAACCGGATAATTAGAGTTGTTTAATATAGCAATTATAGCCGAATGAGACCACAGATGCACCCCCTTCATCTTTTGTAAGAAAGAATGAAACATGATTAGAGCTGGTAATTTGTGTTGTGTTGCATTGATTGTGATGTGTTGAAATTGGAGTACACAGATATGGCTAATTCATACACACGATATATTTTTATATACATGTCGAATTGCTTCGACACGACTCGATTATCATGATTGTCAAGTGTCATCATTATAGACAATATGACTATTTGTTATATCTGGAGTGTGTTATATGTTTAGTGTTTTTTTTGTCCTATGGCTTTAGTTTAATCTAAATATGTTTATGTTTAACTCTTTCTTCTCTTAAAAATAGTATTACCTTTATAAAACTTTTAACGATTGAAAAGAATGAGGACACGTGTTTACCGTGTTGTATAAAAAGATGATAAGTTCAACCAAAACGTGTCAATCCATGTTTTAACAAGCATGTTAACCTGAGTAAGGTAGGATTTTTGTCAATGTCTTAAATAGGTTGACCCATTTGTGTCGCGACCTAAAATCGAAAATCTCAATTTTAAATTAATGGATTACCACTTTAATTAAATTGAATTAACAAACTTTGTTCGAGCTCTACCAATTCGTGACGTGAGGTTCATAATTAATTATGCAAAAATGTTTTCAATTTCAGAGTCGTTGCTAATCTTCCGTAGTAGGTAGATTACAAACTTAAATAAAGTATTCGGAAGAAAACACTTTATTTCATGCGAACAACGATTAAATGGATTCGGGGACTTGATTACATTAAATTTTCAATTAATACCTTTTCGGTACCATTTTTTTTTTTATTTATGAAAAATCCTTATTTTGGTGATTTGAATTAATTCTTTTCTGTTTGAGTTTTATCTTGTTTAACGCAATGCCAATGCAATCTAAATGTGTGACATGAAAAATGTAATGAGATAGCGAAAACTATGCTATATGTGAAAATTAGGATGCAAAATAATGTGCAAATATAATATAAGAAATGCATGAAGGACGAGCATTTGACATGGTAAGAATGCACGACATGGCAATTATGACATGGCAAAATATGCATGACATGGCAATTACATCTAAACTATATGCTATGCAAAATGAATGACATTTTTGGGTATTTTTTTAAAAATAATTTTCGGGTTAATGAAAAATAAGAGCAAAATGATATCCTAAAGTTAATTAACACCTAATTTGATTCAAGAAATCAATTTCTCAAAGTCCTAAACTTTATTAGGGTGTATTTTACATTCCAAAAGTGTGGAAAAACTTGATTTAACTTAGGAAAATGTGACATCTTTTTGAGATTTTTTCGAAAATTTATTTAGACCATGAAAATAATGAAATTTGAACAAAAATATATAATATTGCCCATAAAACACCTTTAAATTCGAAATCCTTATTTTATTCGCAACATTCCCCACGATTAGGGCCAGTAGATCAATGTTATTTGGAATTATAATCGTCCCTCTATACATAGGGCAAACGTTGAAATTTTATTTAAGAATTATCAATCTACTTCTCGAGATCAAGGAATTCATGTATAATTCACACGTACGGTTGTAATGGTCTAAAGTTTTTCACGATATTAACCCTCTTTTTTTTTTTTAAGTTAATGGCGAAATTGATTTTTGTTATTTTAGTTTTAATAATTAATAATTGTCGTTGGTGTCCCTTCGAGCTCCGTCGCATGATTGCAATTCACGGCCGTCGATGAGATATGGGCCATATCATATGGCTCGTTAAGGGAGATTGAACGTTTCAGTCATGAGATAGAGTAAGGGAGTAAGAGATGAAAGGGAGAGATGGAGAGAGAGAGAGCGAAGCACACCCCGGAGGTGGCGGCGGTGGGTGCGTTTTAGGTTAAGATTTTTCCGACGAGAGGAGGGAAAATTTGGGTTTTAATTTTCAATTTTATCCCTTCGAGCCCATGGCCTGCAGCTTCTCAAGCACCTACTTGTAGAAGGGCCTCAACTTCGGTATATTAGTTTATCTTTTTTAGTTTTTTTAAATTTTTTATAATTTAAAAAGAAAGAAAATAAAAAAAATGTTCCGCAATGTTGCCGCCCGCCCCATCCGCCGCCCACATAGCTGCAATCGCTGAAGAAGAAAGGAAAGAAAATAGAAAATTTAAATTTTTAAAAAAACATAAATAACTTTTTAATAATAAAATTTTCATTTTCTAAAAAAATAAAAAGATAAATTTAATATCAAAAAAATAATTTTTAACAATAAAAAATCATTTTTAGAAAAATAAAAAAGTAAAAAAAAATTATTTTTTTTAAAATAATACAATTGCATGAAAAAATTTTAGCAATATTATTTTTCTTAACAAATTATAAGACACAAATATTTCATGATTTAGTTAAATATAAAAGTATTTAAGTTATATGGGTCGGATCGAGTATGAGTTGGGTATGGGTATGAGTTGGGTCGGTTATAAGTCATTAGATTTTTACTATATGAAAATAGGTCAAAATGAGTTAAATAGACCAATATGGGTTGGACCATATTTGACTCAACTCAAACCCAACCCGACTTTTCCGTTTGACACCTCTAAATATCCAAGAAATTAGTGTACGAGTCAAATAATCTTGTGAGTTAGATTTGTGAATCTATTCGTGAGATTTAGAGATTATCTTGCGAGGAATTGTGGGGCTAAACTCGTGGGTTGGGTGTACTTAGGCCCGAGAAACGCTGAAAGTATTCGAATGACTCGAGTATAGTTATAATCTCCGTTGTATTGCTTGATTCTTTGTAAAATTCATTGTTTCTCTCCCCGTGAACGTAGGTCACCCGACCAAAGCATGTAAATATGGTTTCCGGTCTATTTTCATATTTTGTCTATTTTATTGTTTGATTGCCAAGTATGCGGCGAAGCCACGGAGCGTGTGGAGGAGGTCGTTGGATCGGATCTGGTCGGTGATGGTGTTAAGGCCGAAGACGAACACCTTAAAAGTCCCTATTGTCGGAGGAGGTTGTCGACCTTGAGGTCGGGGTTAAATACGCCACGGGCGGGGCAGTAGCCTACGGCGTAGATCAGCGGGGGTGGCAAGGTCCTCGGGGAGGTGGCCCTTGGAGACTTTGGCAAACTCTATCGAAACGGGTGGTGAGGACTTGAGACATGTAGAGATGAAGGGATCCATGGACGAAGTGAAAGGCAAAAAAAAAGAAAAGAAACGGAAGACCAAACATGTATATAATTCGTGGAATTGTTACGTTAGACCATTAATGATAAAATTGAACTGAAAGTTAGAGAGATCAGATTTGGGTGACAAGTGAAAGTCTATGATTTTTTATGAGATGTAGAAACAAAGTTCGAAATAGAATTATGACTCAATTAAACTTTGTGAAATTTTTAAGGAATTTTGGCGGAATTTGACTTTATGGGATTTGCTCTATTTTCTCCCACGGCCGGCCCCATTTGGCTCTGACTATAGGTGATGAATTTTAAGAAATTGTAATTTATTTCCCTTTAACACTATGTTCCCAAACACAGTGCAGAATAAAGTCACAAATCTGAAAATAAGAGTAGTGTCATCCTCAACTCGTGGGATATGCAAGTTATCATACAATAATCCAGAAAAAGAAAATAAAAAAGGTTAATATCATCAAAAATTCGGTACATTTATGATAAATTTATCTCAAATTATTTTTTAGTACAAAAAACTCTAAACTAGTACACCGGTAACAAATTTATCCAAACTATTTTTTGTACTACAAAAACCCAAAACTGATACACTTTGGACAAATTTACCCCAAACTAATTTTTTGACCATCAAAAACCTCAAAATTATATATACCTATGACAAATTTATCCTCCGTTAGTTTCCGTTGAATTAAATTAATATCACAAAGAATCCTATTCTGATATATCCGTGACAAACGTAAGGTAAAAATTTCAAATTGGTGCACCCATTACCCGTCACGTGTCATCTATCTCAGCAATTTGACAATAAAATTTAATGAAAATTAACATAGAGTAAATTTATCATAGGTGTACCAGATTGAGATTTTTGAAGGTAAAAAAATTAATTTGGGATAAACTTATCGAGGGTGTACCAGTTTGAGAGATTTTGTGATAAAAAAAATGTTTATGATAAATTTGTAATAGATGTATTAGTTTGGAATTTTTTGTAGTATTAACCGAAATAAAAATAGCAATCCTATGCACATACCATACAATAAGTCACCCACATACGCTTTGTAATCCTTAACCCAAATAATCCTTTGTGATTCCAAAAGAAATCCTATCCTTATAAAGTAAGAAAAATTAGAGCATTACATCTAATAGAATGATTTTGCTATATTTAGCGAATGAATTGTGGTTTAGGGTGAAATGCCACTTCAGACCGTATTTGGACGTTTCCACTCATACATCTCTTAGAGCGTCAATTTCTTGGGGTTAAACTGATTGAATGTGTGGACTTCTTCCAACAATGGGAGGACTCATTGTCATCCCGAGCATATGGACATCATCAATTTCATCAAATTCGTCTTCACATTCGATTTGCTTAAGATAGCGATATATATTGAAAGATTAAGCAAAACAATCTCATTATAAAAATGTCCGAATAATTTGACGATGGAAAGTAATTATCTACAAATTTACATATTTACAAAGGATATGTATAATAATACACGAAAAGATATAAATATTACGTGATTGGATAGAGATAGAGTTATTAGCCTATGAATTAACCCTTGAATTCCATATTTGTAAAATAAGTAATTGGGGGACATTTTGCAATTATTATGGCATATATATTTAGGAGAATGGTATTCAATATTAAGTGGTTATTCCTAGATAATAGGAATCCTACTTCCCTTTAGATAATTGAATTGATAGAAAGACTAGAGTACGTTGTTGTTGTTATTAAGAATTTGGACTTTATTGCTGTTAGCTTTTTTTAATAGGTTTAACGTTATGAAAAACTCCAAACCGATGTACATATGATAAATTTATTTAAAATTAAATTTTTGACTTAAAAAAAAATCCCAAATTGGTACCTTTGCTATAAATTTATCCAAACTAATTTTTTGACCACTAAGAACCCAGAATGATATATATGTGACAAATTTACTCTCTCTTAATTTTTCTTTAAACCGAGTTAATGTCAAAAAAATCCCAAACTAATATACCTGTCACAAATGGAAGGTAAAAATCCCAAATTAGCACACGTGTTAATTGTCACGTGTCATGTAATTCAACCATTTGACAGTAAAATTTAATGAAAATTAATGTTTAATAAATTTATTATAGATGTATTAGTTTAGGTTTTTTGGCGGTAAAAAAAAATTAATTTTAGTTAAGTTGGTCGTAAATGTTTTTTTAATAGTTTATTTCTCTCATGAAAATAAAGAACCCCGCAAAACCCTATGAGCGCATTTTCCTGCAAAACCCCGTGAAAGCGGAAGCACCGAGTGTGTCTCTTCTGTTTCACTCTCCGCTTCTTCTTCTTCTTCTTCTTCTTCATCTACCAGTTGCTTGCCATGAAGAACCTGAAGCTGTACTCAGAAGTCACTTTGAATCTCGACCTCCAGTCCGAGGAAGAAGCGATCTTGTTCTCTGCCATCGACATCGAGCGCGACCGATTGTTCTTCGCTTCCTCGGGGAATCGCGTATACACCGCTCACCTCGCTTCTTTTCAGGTAAGGTTGCAAGTGGCTTTTCTCGTCCGCTAATGGGAACACGCAGCTGCGAAGTTTCATCGGTTAATGACGAGGAATTAGGCCGGCAAGAAGCGGGGCGCGGAATTATTCTGTGATCTTTTTGAGTTGGAATGTGACAATCGCCGAGCTATGTGGGTCTCTGAGTCGGTCGAAACGAGGGATTTGGAGAGGGAGCTTGTTTTGTTGAAGACAGTGGACGCTTTTCTGTTTATTCTGACCTTAATCTCACTGTTATGATGTTATTTATTCAGCTGTCTGGTTTCACTTCTTTTTGTTCAATTTAGTGAACTCCTTTTGGGGATCGTAAGTCTATGGCCTTTGAGATTATTGCACGGTCCGAAGGTAGAATTTTGATAATTTTAAAGTATTCTGCATCTGAATTCGAACTAGTTTCTCATCCTTGACTTTTTCTTCGATAAGGTTGTTAGCTTTGGAATCATAAGTTCTTCAGCCTCCATTTTTGATGTTTTCTAGTAAGGACTTGGTGTTTTCTGGGATAGTTTTCAATTCATGTGAAGGGAATTTGGGCAAACACAAAATGAGTACATTGAGCACAGAGAAATGAAGTTTACTCCTTCACATTTGTTTTCCCTCTTTTTTTTTTTTACCCCTCTAATCTAAAGTGCTTGTGCCAGAATGACGAAGCATGGACAAGTACCTCTCTACCGGCAGAAGTCGATATAATTGATTTGGAGCCAGGGGACCGCATTACTTCCTTTGATTATCTGATGGAGAAAGAAGCTCTGGTATTGGGTACATTGAATGGACTAATCATTCTACATAGTGTGGACGCAAGAACAACGGAAGTTGTGGGCAGAGTGGATGGTGGTGTCTCTTGCATTTCACCCAGTCCTGATGGAGATCTGCTCGGAATAGTCACTGGTTTTGGGCAGCTACTAGTGATGACGCATGATTGGGATTTATTGCATGAAACTACGTTGGAGGATTCTCCTGAAGGGGCTGACGTACGTAAGGACCTTTTAACCATTATCTGTGGTCCATTATTAAACTGTTCTGGGTATACTTTTGATATTGCTCTTGTGCAATTCCTTCTAGCAGTATCCTTATTTGTTCTTGGGAAAGCAAAAAATGCACCTGGTAATGGCTTAGTCCTAAACAGTTAATAACTGCTCTTGGACTGTGTGAGCAGATGCATTGCTACCTACCTACCTCCCCCCCAAAAAAAAAAAGGGACGCAATAACTTTGCTTTTAATTTTATTCATTCTTCTTCTTACTTTGATGCGATAGAGTAAATGTTTTCTTTTATATATGCTGGACCTTGCTTGACTTGAGGCAATATCTTTCCCCCTGCTTTCAGTTGAACATACCATTTCCTCTGGACAAATGCTTGAAAGTTCAATCTCTTGGCGAGGTGATGGGAAGTACTTTGCAACACTGAGCGAGTCATGCAATTCTCCTCCTTCTCATAAGAGGCTCAAGGTTTGGGAGCGAGACTTGGGGGCAGCTCATGCTACTTCTGATATGAAGGCCTTTATTGGAAGTGTCCTGGATTGGATGCCTAGTGGGGCTAAAATTGCTGCTGTTTATGACAGGAAGAAGGAAAATGAGTGTCCACTGTTAGTTTTGTTTGAAAGAAATGGGTTCGAGAGAAGCTCATTTAGTATTGATGATCGGATGGATGCGACAGTAGTGATGTTGAAGTGGAATTGCGATTCAGACCTCCTTGTCACCATTGTCAGATCCGAAAACTATGACTCTGTTAGGATCTGGTACTGCAGCAATAATCATTGGTATTTAAAACAAGAAATTCGATACCCGAGCCAAGAAGGATTGAAGTTCATGTGGCATCCAACAAAACCGTTGCAGTTGATATGCTGGACTCTGAGTGGCAGGAGCACGACTTACAACTTGTGCTGGAATACAGCCGTCACGGAGAACTCGACAGCATTTGTTGTGGATGGATCTAGGATACGTGTAACCCCTCTTTCTATATCTCTTTTGCCCCCTCCGATGTACTTATTCAGCATTAAATTTTCGTCCACCGTTCGGGATGTTGCTGTTCATTTCAAAAGTTCAAGAAACTTGTTAGCTGTTGGTTTGTCAAATGGTTGTTTGTGTATTCTAGAGCCTCCGCAAATTGATACTTGGGAAGAACTAGAGGGCAAGGAATACAGTGCTGAAGCTTGTTCATCTGAAACATTATTTGGATCCTTACTACATCTTATCTGGTTGGATTCACACACTCTCCTCAGTGTGTCTCATTATGGTGTCATAAATGCTAAGTACCATGGTCAAAATGGGCTCTCTGGTTACCATCTGGAAGAAATAGAGCTTGTTTGTTCTGAAGATCATGTCCCAAGCTTAATGACATGTTCAGGCTGGCATGCAAAACCTATTCATGGAATTCCTTTACAAAGACCGGTTATTTCCATTGCTTCAGATCCTGCTAAGCAGTCTTCGGCAGTCATCCAGTTTGATGGTGGAAATTTGTTCAAATACACATCGAAATCATGTATGCAAGGAGGAGCTATGAAACGGTGTGATTTTAACTTTTTATCATCTTGCCTTTGGACGAGTCTTGTTCCTATTGGTGGCACTTCTTCAGAATCTTTGCCTTTTGGACTTGACGACATGGGAAGGCTACAAGTTAGCGGGAAGATTTTGTGCAATAACTGCAGTAGTTTCTCATTTTACTCAAATCGTGGGGACCAAGTGATCACACACTTGATTTTTGCTACCAAACAAGATCTGCTTTTTGTTGTTGATACTAGCGATATATTGCATGGAGATGTGGAGTCAAAGTACGACAGTTTTATTCAGGTTGGTAACAAGAGACGGGATCAAGGAAACAGGAAATACATAAATATATGGGAGAGAGGAGCCAAGATTATCGGTGTCTTGCATGGAGATGAAGCTGCAGTTTTACTTCAGACAACTCGAGGAAATCTTGAGTGTATTTACCCTAGAAAGTTGGTTTTAGCTTCTATTGTCAATGCATTGGCTGAGCAGCGTTTTAGAGATGCACTGTATATGGTAAGGCGGCATAGAATAGACTTCAATGTTATCATTGACTACTGTGGCTGGCAAACATTTGTCCAACACGCTCCAGAATTTGTCAAGGAGGTCAACAGTTTAAGTCATTTAACTGAGTTCATTTGTGCCATAAAGAAAGAAAATGTTACAGAGAGGCTATACGAGAATTTTATAGCTTTGCCTTACATAAACGAGACCAAAGATGAGGAGGCCAGAGAGCTGAAGGGCTTTGATCCCGATAACAAGGTCTCTTCAGTCCTCCTTGCGATAAGAACTGCTATTCAAGGACAACTAGCCGAAAGTCCTGCACGGGAGCTTTGCATATTAACCACTTTAGCACGAAGTGATCCTCCTGCTCTTGAGGAAGCTCTTGAGAGAATAAAAGTCATTCGTGAGATGGAATTGTCAGGGTTTGATGACCCACGAAGAATAACTTTTCCTTCAGCTGAAGAAGCTTTAAAGCATCTGCTCTGGTTATCAGATTCTGAGGCAATTTTTGAAGCTGCTCTGGGACTTTATGATCTAAATCTTGCTGCTATGGTTGCGCTGAACTCCCAGAAAGATCCTAAGGAATTTCTTCCTTTCCTTCAAGAACTGCAACGCATGCCTGATGTCATGATGCAGTATACTATTGACCTTAAGTTGAAGAGGCATGAGAATGCTCTTAAGCACATTGCATCGGCTGGAGATGCTCATTATGTTGATTTTATGAACCTTCTAAAGAAAAATCCTCAACTTTTCCCTTTGGGACTGCTACTGACTACTGATCCTAACAAGAGGAATCAAGTGCTTGAGGCATGGGGTGATCATCTCAATGATTTGAAATGTTTCGAGGACGCTGCAACTACTTATTTATGCTGCTCCAACTTAGAAAAAGCTTTGAAGGCTTACCGTTCCTCTGGTAGTTGGTCTGGTGTGCTTGCAGTTGCTGGTCTTTTGAAATTGGGGAAAGATGAGACTGTGCAACTGGCTCATGAGCTCTGTGAAGAACTCCAAGCCCTAGGGAAACCAGGTGAAGCTGCCAAAATCGCTTTGGAATATTGTGCAGATGTGAAATCTGGGGTGGGTTTATTAATTACTGCAAGGGAGTGGGAGGACGCTTTAAGGATCTCTTTTCTGCACAGGAGCGAGGATTTAATCTCTGAAATCAGGAATGCATCTCTTGAATGTGGGGGTTCACTCATAAGTGAGTATGAAGAAGGCTTGGAAAAAGTTGGGAAGTATTTAACCCGATACTTAGCTGTTCGGCAGAGAAGATTACTTCTTGCAGCAAAACTTCGGTCAGATGAACGATCAATGGCTGATCTTGACGATGATACCGCTTCCGAAGCTAGCAGTAGCTTCAGTGGAATGAGTGCTTACACCAGAGGGTATGACCTTTACTATGTGTTGCTTTGGGATCCATCATGCTTTCATAACTTGTTCCAGACAGGCTAAAGTTTCTCTTAGATATTATGATCTTTTTCCACTTATATTATATTTTTAAAATGTCACTAGTACTTGCTTCTGCTTGCGTTGGGGATGGACATTTTGAATATTGACTAGATATTGAATTCTATTCTGGGATCAGTCCTCATGGTGGCATACAGTGGCTTACTTTTTGTTAATATATCTTGCGTATATATCCTGCTCTGACTCACCTTTTGCAATATCCTGTTTAGTGTGATATTATCTACAACGTTGATGGTTCCACTGCATAATGAACTTTTTTAAGCTGGTTGTCTTGACTTCCTGACGTGCATGTTTTCTTCTCCCATATTAAAATGTGCGTGGAGGGTCGGAAGGACACTTTTTGCTGTGTTCTTTTTCTTCCTGTTGTTCTGCATGGCTTGTCCATTTCCTAATGTGGGCGTTTGAACTGACACTGGTGGCATGATATGCATTTTCATTATGTGAACCGCACCAGTTTTTCCCATTCTCTGAGAGGGAACTCACAATTCATTCATTTAAGTTCCACATTTATCTGAATATTATGCTCTGGTCGCATGTGTTTCATTTTATTGAGCTCTTGATTTGCTCATGAGCAGGACAAGGACAGGCTCCACTGCTTCCATCGTCAGCTCTACTGCTGGTAGCAAAGCAAGAGAATCAAGGCGACAGAGAAACAGAGGGAAGATTCGACCTGGAAGGTATTTCTGCTTCAAGTTTTCTCACCACTTTTGTCTTTATTGCTTCTTTTTAGTCACAATGGATCTATATATGTGTTTCACATCTCAGCCCCGACGAGGAAATGGCCCTAGTAGAGCATCTGAAGGGCATGTCTTTAACCAATGGTGCTATGCGTGAGCTGCGATCTTTACTAATTTGCCTAGTGATGCTAGGCGAGCAAGAAATTGCTAGGAAATTGCAACGCACTGGAGAAAACTTTCAATTGTCCCAAATAGCTGCGGTCAAACTAGCCGAAGATACAATGCCCACTGATGTCATGGATGAGAGAGAGCAAACTTTGGAGCGTTACTTCCATAAAGCAAGGGTTGAATTGCAAAATTCGGAGGCTTTCTCCTGGCGTTGCAAGGTCTTCGTCTCTCCTTGAAAGATGAGTTAGTCCTTGTTTAGAGCATGCTTACCTTGTATGACAATGGCAAAATTGTTTAAACAGGATAGTTAGGTTCATCCGAACAATGGGAAAATTGTCTAAAGAGGATAGTTAGGTTCATCCGGAAATGTGCACTACCAATTTTATTCTTCTTTATGAATTTGGCGGTTTCCCACCACCATAGAAATCAGTTGTTTTCTAGGGGTAATGCGTTCTCGTCAGTAAAATAGCTGTGGAATGATGTGGATTTAGCCGAGCCCTGCGGAGAACAGTGAGCTTCGAACATTGCTGGTAAGTATTGGAAGCTTCAAAGCCTATCCAAAGATAGCTTACGTTTTTAGCCACATGTTACGGGTTAGAATTTTTTAATTAAAATCTTATGGATGTGTTATGTGTAGTTAGGATTTGAGTTTTGGTGTAAGAAATTCCACTGACTAAAACGATGTGCTGTACCTCTAATTAGTTCATCTTATTTTAGCCGTTTTAGTTTCTGTAAGGTAATCACCAATGACACTCCCGTCGTAAAATGACCATTCAGAAGCACTCTTACTTGAGGCAAAACTGTTAGTTTGCTTATATATTAGCTCTCACCGTAACAATTCCTACATAGCCTGTTCATAGGCAACTTTCTCTATCAATTCCCGATTCATGTAATGGATGCAATGATTCGACAGCAAGATTTGCTTTGCACACTGGCAAAAAGATACACGGACAAGAGTATCCTGTAAGCTGCCTATGCCTTCGCCCCTCAAGTTCGCGCCATTCCAGCAGGCCATGAGTGAGGTTGAATTTATTAACACTTTGACTTGGAGTAACTCATGAACATGATCGAGTATCTAATTGGTGAGCTCCTATCTATTAACAGACCTCTGATGAGTGAGCTTTTGATTTTTTCTTTGAACATAGGCTAGTGTGACACACAAAAAAAACCCGTTAGATAAGCCCCCTTATCTCTCAATCTCGCCCAGCAGCCCGCCGATCACTGTTCATTGTTGTAGGTGCTCCTCCGCCTCTGGCGTCTTTGTTGCAGCTTCTTCCTTGTCGCTCTGCTGCCACCTTCTACGCCTCTATCTTGTCTTCCTTCCTGTCGGCAACCAACAGAAAGAAATTGGAATAATTTGCTCCATTTGCCTTGTTAAATGCATCTTGAGCTCATCTATAAGCTTTAATGCTTTTGGCATAATGTCCTTGCACAAGTCAATTAGCAGCCTTCGTTCGTCTCTATCTTCACCGCCTCTCCTTCCTCGATGCCCTTTTTTCATGGTTCTACCGCCACATTCTGTTGTTTCATCAAATTGCATCATAATATCGTCGGTGAGACTGCTCCAGCCTGAGAACAGGAATATATACATGCAGTGAGGAAAGGAGTATGCAAAGAACATGATGCCTTTCCTTTACATTCTCGGTGCAAATTACATATGATCCCAAAAAAATGACAATTCTGTGGGTCAACGGGATCTCCAGCCCTAGCACCAAGCGTATTGTCGGCTTTGAAGACAAGAACGAGGAGAGAATCTATTAAGGTCATAAGCTCCACTTCCTCCCTCAAACAAGAGTATGCGCCTGCCTGACAGGTTGGTGTTCTCGCTTCTCCAATCCAAAATTCTTGTAATTCTGGATTAATGTGTGGCCACTGTCACCATTCGTTCTTCTCTTTAAGCATTATGCTACAGAATGTCAAATTGGCATTTTGCAGCTAAGTCGCCAGTAATCCCCGCACTAGCAGATGCCCTCCCCAAAGTGATGCAAATGGGTGGCATCTCCCACAATGATTTTGCAGCTTGTAATTGTTGCAATGTATTTGATAGCTGTATGGCAGTTTACACATATACGAAGATTCTTCACTGTCTGGATAGTCGATCCAATTTCTGTATTTATCCTCTTCCGCCACATTCTGCCAGACACAGCTCCTGTCAGGAATAAACCCCAAATTTTCCATTTTCTCGAGTAAATTGTTCCACAAAAGTTGCCTTTTCTCGTATTAGGGCTGATTTGAGTCACCCATTAGAAATGCGTGAGTCCTGTCTTTCACTTCAAACCAGCTACAACCAGGGGTTTTCTTCATCCCGGTGTCTTTCAAATTTAACCTTCTCTTTCCTGCATCTGCCCACCTACTAGATTGAGCATACATGTTTGATAAAACTACAAAGTTTGTCGGGTTCTCAGGCTCAATTTCAGTGAGATGCTTCAATGCAACTTCGCCCAACTCCACATTAGAATGCATCATGCTGGCTCCCAATAAGGCTCCCCAGACTCCAGCATCAGGTTCCATTGGCATTTTCTCAAGTAGACACAATGTTTCATCAAATAAGCCAGCTCGGCCTAGCAAATCTACCATGCACGCATAATGTTCCACATCTGGCTGAATCCTGCATTCTTCTTGCATAGTATGGAAAATTTTCTTTCCTTCTTCTATCAAACCTGCATGTCTGCAAGCAGACAAAACATTGACATAGGACACATAATCAACTTCTATGTGGTTTTTTTGCATCAGCAAGAAAAGTGCAACGGCATGGTCCCCTTGACCATGTACTGCATATCCTGCCAGCATAGAATTCCAGGAGACTGTGTCCTTGTTTTCCATCTCATCGAAACATCTCTTGGACAAATCAATCTTGCCACACTTAGCATACATGTCAACGAGACTATTGCCGACCGCGACATATGACAGAAATCCCATTTTGACGATACAAGAATGATAACTCATCCCTTCTCTCAGGGCTGCCAAGTATGCTGCTGCAGGAAGGATGCTCACATAAGTGACTAAATTTGGCTGATGGTGCTCCAATCTCATCTGACAAAATGCAGATAAAGCTTTATTAGCATCTCCATTCCGTGTGAATGCGGCGATCATTATATTCCAAGATACCTTGTCCCTAATGAAATCCAGTCTGTTAAACAAGGACAATGCTGAGGGAAGATTGCTACACTTACAATACATGTCAATGAGTGCACAATTAACGTGGCGATCAGAATCAAACCCGTTCTTAATACTCAGAGCGTGAACAGAAGTTCCTTGCTTGAGATCATTCAAGAGGGCACAAGCTGGTATCAAACCCACCATAGTTCCAGCATCCGGGTGCAAACCAGAAAACTGCAGTTTCTGGTACATTTCAATTGCACGGTCCAATTCACCATTCTGAGAATACCCATTTATCAAAGCATTCCATGTCACAACATCTTTATATTGCATGGTGTCAAATATAACGTGTGCATAACTAAAATGTCCACATTTAGCATACATGGACACTAGGGCTGTTCCCATTGAAAAGCCAGAACCAACATCAGCCTTGATGGCATAACAGTGTATGCTCTTGCCTAATCTCAGAGAAGATAGTCCAGTGCAGACTGGGAGGATAGTGATCAGAGTTACATCATTTGGTTTAATGTTTTCGTTCTCCATATCTTTAAGTACAGATAATGCTTTTTCAGGATGACCAGATTGGACAAGAACGGCAATGAGTGCAGACGAAGCAACTAGATCCCTTTCTGGGAGCCCCTTAAGCAATTTTTCAGCTTTCTCCAACTCTCCACACTTTGCGTACATTGTTATAATTGGAGTAGCAACAAGAACATCCATGTCAATAGCTCGTTTTTTGGCACACTGATGTATCTCCTTTCCCTTCTCTAAATCTCTAATCTCCCCTGCAGCTAATAGAGCACTTATGACAGAGACCTTATTCATCTGAAGATCCATCTCTTTCATGCCGTCATATAAACCCAGAACCTCAGTGAAACATCCATTATGAGCATAGCCCGCCATCATAGTACTCCATGAAACATCATCTCGAGTATGAATGAGGTCAAAAACTAGGCGAGCCGACTCTACATCCCCACACTTGGAATATGTGTCAATCAAAGCATTCGAAACTTCCGAGCCAAAATCCATCCTAATCCCGTAGGCATGCATACATCTGCACGAATCAACATCTGCCAATCTTGAAACAGCTGGAAACAAATTCAACAGGCTGACCGAATGGGGAACCACTCCTGTCCACTGCATTCTCTTAAAAAGTGCCAAAGCCTCAAGAGGATCCGAGCTATGTGATAGCCCGGCCATCATTGAGTTCCAGGCGACAACATCTCTCACAGGCAATTTATCAAATATCTCTCGTGCACTCTCCAGATCCCCTGCTTTACAATACATGTCTATCAGACCAGTGCATATAAACACATCCCTCTCCAGACCTCTGCGACAAACTTCACGGCGGATCAAAGCACCCTCCTGCAAATCCTGAGCACCAGTACAAGCCTTCAAAACGAAAGTGAAAGTATACCCGTCTGGTTCCAAGCCTCTGTCCACCATGGAACGGTACATCTTCAGAGCCTCCTGGTGTCGGTTCGATCTCGAATAAGCTCTTATCATGGAGTTCCACGATACAGTGGTCGGAGTCGGGGCGGAATCGAGGACGGAGCGAGCAAGGTCGCATCTTTGAAGCGAAGAGTAGGAGTTGATGAGGTGGGTAGTCGCGGAGGCGACTGGACCGAGGCCCGCGACGATCAGGCGCGCGTGGACTTTGAGGAGAGAGCTCAGGTTCTTGCATGAAGACAGCAGACGAAGGAAGGTGTTCTTGCGCATGTACGGGAGTTTCTTGATCGGTTGGCAGGAACATGGAGGGAACGCAAGTTCAGTGCGTACTGCTATTGCTATGTTCACGAAGACAAAACCAAAGCGGATCTACCAAAGGACTGTAAATACAAACCTAAATCATTTCGAAGTACAAGTAATGGGTGACGTCAATGCTGGAGTAAAAAACCAGATCCTTATTCAAACGTATGATGGCCACTTGGGCACTAATGTCCTAGATAGAACCAAAAGAAATCGAAGAAGCTCTAGCTGACGAAAAATGGATAGAAGTACTGCAAAAGGGAGCTGCATTGGTACAAAGTATATAATCCTTTTGCTGGAATCAAATGGGTTGAAATCAATCTTGATGACAAAGGTAAAGTCATAAGAAACAAAGTCAAATTAGTAGAGAAAGGTTGTTATTAAGAATAGAGCATAGACTACGGTGGAACATTTGCACCTATAGCTAGGGTAAAAGTTTGTTAATGAACTTTGCTAAAGATCTTATGTGATTGCTCTTACTTGAACGATAGAAAGAAACGATTTCGATGTGGCACTCACATGACAATAATATATCAACTTATTCTATTACCTTATTTTTAATTTTCTCCTTTGTTTTCTTCCCTGATTTGGCAACGATGAGGATGGTGGTTATGGCAAAGATAAGGACGACAACGACGAGAGTAGTGATGAAGACGAAAGACGAAGGACAAAAGAAAAAAAGGAAAAAAACAATATGGAGGGAGGATAAACGTGGGGCTTTTTTTTCAAAAATATGGCAAAAAAAAGAAGAAATTACCAATTTAAGCGTTTTTAAAAAAATTTACTCATTTAGGGCAAGTGCACCACCCACAAAGGCCCAGATCTTATGCGCCTCTCATGCAAGTGCATAAGCCATCTTAATTTTTTTTTACTTTCTTTTTCTTTTTTAGCTACACATTTTTTTTACTTTTTTTCTTTTTTATATTCTCCGTACGCCGCAAGCCCGCCAGTCTCATGCCACCGCTGCGCCCGCAAGTTGCCTCCGTGTTGTCGTCGTCGTTGTCGTCCGAGTCGTTGTTGAGTAAAAAAAAAATATTATAAATATAAAAAAGAAAAAAAGTTAAAAAAGACCCCTGTGCGATGCAAGCTCGCGAGCCCCATACTGCTGCCGTGCTCACAAGTTGCCGCCATGTCGTCATCATCGTAGTCGTCCGAGTAAAAAAAACAACGTTATTATAAATATAAAAAAGAAGAAAAAGTTAAAAAAGGACCCTTGTGTGCCGCAAGCCCACAAGCCCTATGCCATCACCGCGCTCGCAAGTTGCCTCCGTGTCGTTGTTGTCGTCCGAGTCATCGCCGAATTAAAAAAAATATTATTATAAATATAAAAAAGAAAAAAAAGTAAAAAAGAGGACCCCGTGCGCCGCATGCCCACGAGCCTCGTGCCGCTGCCGCACCCGCAAGTTGCCGCCATGTCGTCATCGTCATCTGAGTAAAAAAAAAGTTATTATAAATATAAAAAACTAAAAAAAATGTTTTTACTTTCTTTTTCTTTTTGTAGCCGCACATTTTATTTTTTTAATTTATAATAACGTTTTTTTTTTATTCAGCGATGACACAGCAGTAACTTGCGGCCCACGGGGGTCCTTTTTTATTTATTTTATTTTTTATATTTATAATAACGTTTTTTTTACTCGGACGACAAAAAACGACACAAGGGGACTTGCGGGCGCGGTGGCGGCACGAGGCTCACGGGCTTGCGGTGCATGGGGGTCCTTTTATACTTTTTTTTCCTTTTTATATTTATAATAATGTTTTTTTTACTTGGACGACAATGACGACATGACAGTAACTTGAGAGCCCGGTGGCGGCACGGGGCTCGCAGGCTTGCAGTGCACGGGAGTCCTTTTTTTTACTTTTTTTTTTATATTTATAATAACGTTTTTTTTATTCTGCGACGATACGACGGCAACTTGCGAGTGCGGCGGCGGCATGGGGCTAGCGGGCTTGTGGTGCACGAAAAATATAAAAAACAAAAAAAGTAAACAAAAAAAAAATATGCGGCTAAAAAAGAAAAAGAAAATAAAAAAATTAAGATGGTGTGCGCCTCGTGGGCCTCCCATACAGGCGCATAAGCCATCTGCGACTCTGTAAGAGGCACACAGGGCATGTGTGCTTGTAATAGAGGTGCAGATGCCCTAAATCAGTAATTTTTTTTTAAAAACACTTAAATTGATAATTTTTTTTTACCATATTTTTTTAAAAAAAGCTCATAAATGTGAGATGCGAGTTTAAATTTGAGATTTTTTGATGTTATTAGAAATAAGTTTAGGATAAATTTATCACATGGAGAATATAAGTTAGTTTAGGGTAAATGTATCACACGATTATAATTTTGTATTAAGTATGTTCCTCGGATATAAGTTTGATATTGTTAGTGTCACAAAAAAGAAGAAGTTTATAATGTGTTATAGTGGGCATAATTTAGAATTTTTAGTGACATTTATCTTATTAAATGAGTCTTGTAGAAACCCTTAAAACCCGGCCCGATTGAAGTATAATATTTTAGACCCACTTTCATCTAGACATGGCCACGGGCTGTGAACCGCCGGATTTGGTTCATGATCCGACGGTTCCGGTTCGTGGCCATGATGGAACTAGAACCGGCCCTTGAAGGGGCAGTTTCGGTTCAGGCGAGGTTCAATGCCCGATTCGAGTTCCGAATTTAAAATTTAATTTTAAATAATAAATTATGAAATAAAAAAATAATAAATTATCAATTATAAATTTAGTCAAATTGTACATTGTAATCAAATTTGGGGGAAAGAAAAGAGAGAGGAAATGGGCTCGAACTTAATGAATTATCATTAAGCGCTTATATATCTTCTTGGGAATAGAAGAATCAAAGCCCATGTAATTCTTTTACCTTTTATAACCCCAACTTACTTCATCGACAATCGTCGCTACCCATGGCGGTACTCATGGCGGTGGTATCTTCACTATCATTATTGAAGAATTTGTCGTCTCGATTTAGCTCTTGTTGTCAAAATTTAGCCTTTGTCCAATTATGGACACAAGCTTGAGTCTCCACAGTATTCGAATTTAATCTTGAATGGCTATCGTCCAAAATTAATACTCCAGCGCTAAATGCTTGTTCAACTGCAACCGTTGAAGAATGAATTGTTAACATCTGTCTTGCGATGGAGTGATGATTGAGAATTGGGTTGAATGAGTCTTCCACCACTCAAGATTTTGAAATCTGTGCTGTGTTCGGAATCACGAAACTCAAAAGTAATGGTTAAATAATTTTCTAATTCGAAAATATTATCCATTGCTCCATTTTGTTTTTTTTTGTCAATTAATGAGCAGATTGTACCCTCTACTAAGTCTACCACTCTCCTCCCTTTGTGAGACACTAAGTTGAGAAGATCCACTATAACTTAAACCATATCTATTACAAAATTAATTATATGATGCTACTATAACGTTTTTAACCTTTACTTGTATAGTTTTGATATCTACCGTTTCATTCAAATGTAAACAATCATAATAATAATTATTCAAATAATCATACAAACCATCTAATTTAGCACATGGATAAAAAATAATAGCAACCAAATAAATAAGAGGAATGTAGGCATAATAATGTAGCCATTTTGCTTTCATTGCTATAATAGTCGGAGCTAATTGAACATCTTGCGCATATTCACAAAAAATACCAGGAATGTTAACACACTCTATTAAAAATAAATGTGTAGTAGGATAATAAACACAAGATAAAGTATAAGTTACATCATTAAAAAATTTCAAAAAATCTAAATTTTTTTTGCAAACAACTCAATCTTGCGGGAGTAAAGTAATTTCGAAAACATTATTTGAAATAAACGTACACAATAAATCTTTATAAGCAAAAGATTGATGAAGCAACTCGTAGGCAGAATTCCAACAAGTCGGAATATCTTTTGGAAATCTGTTTGATTTTTGTCCATGTGATTTACAAAATCTGCCCCATTCTTTCATAACTTGAGGACAACTCCATAAAAATTTAATTGCTGTCTTTATTGGGGTGAGAAAAGTCTCAAAAGTTTGTAAACCATCTTGTACATATAAATTTAAAATATGACAAGCATGTCTAATGTGAAAAAATTGTCCACTAAAAGAGGGTTTATAAATATTTTCTAAATCTGAAATGGAAGCGGTATTTGACGGGGCATTATCAAAACCAACTGAAAAAACTTTATTAATCAAATCATATTCTTCTAAAACTTGTCTAATTATTCTATAAATATTATTGGCGGTATGCCTTTCATCAAACACTCGAAATGCAATTATTCTTTTTTGAATGTTCCAATCGTCACCTATCCATTGACATGTGATATCAATATAAGAATGAATTTGCCAAGAATCACTCCAAATGTCTCTATCTATATGCATACGTTCATTGAAATCCGTAACAAAATTTTGCAAAGCCTTTTTTTGTTTTTTTTTATAAACCCTAAAAAGTTCGCGTTTAAGAGTAATTCTCGGAACAGGTTTTGTTTGCGAAGTACATGCAGTGTTGATAAAAAAATTTAAACCAAAATTTTCACCAGTAGTAAAAGGTAAAAGTTCAATGGCAACATATTGAGCTAATGTTTCTTTATAAAGTTCATCACTATAACGAAATAAAGGAGAAGTATTAGAATTGATGTAACCGAAAATTTGTTGTTGCCCGGTGTCGATCCACGCTTGCGTTGCATGTCTTTGTTTCGGATGCCAACGGTATGTTTCATAGCCGTCTCCTTTATTGAAATTGTATGATTTCGTACAATATTTACAGTTTATCTTGTACTTGTCTCCGCTTGCAAGTACCTTGTCGAAGTGTTGCCATAAGTTAGATGTACTCTCCCAAACCCGTCGTTCCGGCTCCTTTGCGGTCGATGTTTCTTTGACGCCGGTAGGAAGATGAATACTTTATTGCGTTGGGACGTGCTCGACGTTGGAAACATTGTTGCTATTATCATTATCGTCTACCCAACATGTAAACTCACGAGAATCATATTGATCATGAGGTTGAGGATAATCGATTCCCCCATCCCCATCGGTATCGGGCTCTTTCCCCTATCACGAGCTCCGCTTCCACTTGCCATTTTTGTCAGAAAATTGAGCGGAAAGCCGATTCAGAAAATTGACAGAATTGAGCCGGGATTAGGGGTGAGCGGTTCCAGGTTCCGGGTAGGTTCCACTTGGAACCTAGAACCTACTCGCTAGTACGGGTTCCTCATTTTTTGGAACCTAGAACCTACCCTTTGGAACCTGGAACCCGGAACCTACCCCGTCACCGATTCCGGATTCGGTTCCAGGGTACCCTAGAACTCGTCAATACGATCATTTTGCATCAAAATAGAAGAAAGTCTGAATATTTGGACCGAAAACAAGCAGAAAGTCTTCCCACAAAAGTTTTACAAGAATATTCCCAACAAGAGTCCCTTGACAACAATGAACAAATCTCTCTTCGACAAAATACCTAAAAATATTGAGATGACAAACTATTCTTATCATAGGAAAAGAGCTTAAACATTGTGTGCTCCGAGACATAATTTCCACTCTCCTACTCGAAAGATGATCAACATTCAAACTTGCAAGACAAAAGTAAAACACCCCACTTGGATGCATTCAGTAATGCCCACAGGAAACATTCTTTAAACACACGAAAGAATGCGGCTCAATCTTCCATGGAGGAAACAAAAGGTTTTCTTTCGGCACCAAGGTTGTGGAATAAGTTAAGGAAAAATTGCCTAAGGATCCAAAACATCTACTCCGGAGGAAAGTGCCAAAGCATCCAAAAGGACCAAAACATCCATATGCAAATAGTTTATCACGAGCCTCCCTTTCGATTACATAAGACTCGAAATCTAACCACACGAAACCAAACGAAACAGCAAACTAATATTAGTTTTAAAGTAAAATTACTATTAACTAAACTAAAACGATTAATAGAAAGCTTCACCACGTATAGCAATTCCACTTCAACTCGTAAGCTTTAATTACCGAGGATAATGTCATCATTAAGACAATCCATATCTAAAAAGAGAGAGAGAGAGAGATTAAATAGAGCATTCATTCTAAATATATATAAAGGAACTACAATATATAAACATATAAACGTCACTTACCCGACTCAAATATTTCAGCATTCTCAATGCACTCTTCAATGTTAATCGGCATACGAACGGCTCTTAACCAATTTTGAGTGCAAAGCAAAGCTTCCACAACTTTAGGAGTCAATGAACTCCGAAAGCCATCAAGCATACGACCCGATGTACTAAAAGTCGACTCGGAAGCAACGGTAGTTACGGGAATAGACAAAACATCTCGAGCTATCAAAGATAGAATTTTATATTTTGAGCCGGTAATCTTCCACCACATTAAAAGATCAAGATCAAGAGTCTCTTCATCTTTATCTTGAAGATACTGGTTAAGCTCCGATTTGTTGCCATAGTGTGCTTTTTTCTTTGAGAGCATATAGGTTCTGTGCCAAACTTGGATGTCATACTTGCTACTAGCTTCATTACCAACGGAATTGGAACTACTACTACTAGCACTCAAACTTTAGCCACCACGGTTTTGCTTGCTTGAAGCAAAAGATTACTTATAAAATTCATACAACTGCTCCAATGCTTTCTGTACCTTATCACACATCTCATTGATTCTCGATCATCATCATAAATTTGTCGATAACAGAAACTCACATAATTCAACTTCTTTGTAGTATCCAACACAATGGCAATCAACACCAGCATATTTACCTTATCTAAATTCCCATAATATTTGTCAAATTTCTCCTTCATTGTCTTTCCCATAGGCCCAAGCTTAGGATCCAAAGAATCCGTTTCGTCTTTCAAATATTTGTACAAAGCAGCTATCCCCTCGAAATAACCATTTGAAGTGACATATGAACTCCCCGACATCACTTTGGTGGCTTTATAAAATTGTTCTAGAAAATCAGAAAGAATAATGGCATTTTTCCAATCATCATCTTTAGGAAGATCATGGTTAAGCTCACCTACGAAAGATAAATCCTCTTCTTCCATCCTTTCAAAGGCTTTTCTGAATTTTATGGCGGTGTTTAACATGAGGTAAGTGGAGTTCCATCTAGTGGCGACGTCAAGACAAACCTAACCTTTATAAGTGATCCTTTCACTCTCAATGCAAGATTGAAATGATTTGGCTCTCATGGGAGAGCTCCTCACATATTTAATCATGTTTCGGACACGTTCAATAGAAGCAGCCACCTTAGACAAGCCATTTCTAACAATCAAATTCAATATATGAGCAGTGCACCTCATGTGTAAGACCTTGCCATCTAATATCAATGACCCTTCTTTTGAAAGTTTATCCTTCAAATAACCAATTGCAACATCATTCAAACTAGCATTATCTACGGTGATTGTGGACTCCTTTTTTTCTATTCCCCACTCGTATATGCGTTTCTCCACCATTTTCCCAATCTCCCTACGCCCGTGACTATGCATCACCACAAAATTGATGATCCTCTTATGCAACTTCCAATTTTCATCAATAAAATGTGCAGTGAGACACAAATAATTCATGTTTTGAATGGAAGTCCATGTATCGGTGGTGAGTGCGATCCTCGAATTATACTTACCAAAGTAAGTCTTCAAGCAAGTTCTTTCACTAAAATATAACTTCATGTAATCTCTAGCCATTGTAAATCATGATATATGCTTGAAAAGAGGTTGTAACTCACTGATATACTCACGAAATGCAACACGCTCCACCAACGAAAATGCTTGTTCATCAACTATGATGAATTGAGCAAGTTTTTGCCTACAACGATCTTGATCAAACATCCAAGTCGATATGACACTACCAGGATCTCCCCCTACTTTGCCATCTACGTTGTTATTACATGGTGCAAAGAATTTCTGCCTCTTATCTACATTGCGAGGAAACTTCTTGCATGTTACCAAATGCTTCCTCATCGAAGAAGTACCATTAGAAACACTATACTTTAATTGAACCCCACAATGCATGCACCTCACGTTATTTTCTTGTCTAGACTCCTCATTTATGATTTTCGCAAAATGATCCCAGACATCATACGTACTTTTCTTATCACAAGAAGGAAGACCATCTCCAAGTACCTTGTTTGTCGCACTCGCACCCATGGTCGAAGATGGCTCTTCTCCACCTTCATTGGTTGACAATCCTAATTCAGTGTCCGGAGTCATCTCCTCAAGTCCATCCACTTCCATTGACAAGTTATCTTGATACATTAGCTTCATACATAAAAAAACAAAAGTAGTGAATTGGGATTTTCCATAAATGCAACGCCCAATTACAATCAATAAAATAGGAACACTGGAAAAATTCTAACATTATTGGCTAATACGTGGATGTAAGGGAAGAAATTGTTTGGGGAAGGCAAAATAAGTTAGTGAAAGGAGGCAAATCTATCTATTTTTGAACGGACAGCTTTACTTGTGTGACAATCTTTTTATTCCCTTTGTTAGTCCTATATAACTAGCTCAATTCAATTTTACCATGTTCATCAGGCAATTATGGAGTATACATAATATCATTGTTGAAAAATATAAAGATATTGAACGTTAGGCAAGCAAACTTTCATGAATGTTACGCTTCAAACCAGAATCCAATATACACCGCAGATGTACATGAACATTACAAACCAGACATTGTATTTTAACCACATTTAGATGCCAAAGGTGCAGTTAAGGTTTTTACCAGGAAACAACAAAGCATATAATTCTTTTCATCTCTTTCCTTACCAAAAAACAAAGCATATAACTACAATTGTCCCACTAGAGTTCGATGGATGAGGGTTTCTTTTGCAGCAAATGCACCCGGTTGCCATGTTAATGATCACTTGAGTGATCATGAGAGCTAGCACAGTTATTAAACCAAGAGCCAAAGCAGGACTGCATGGGTATTCACATTGTGTAGTACTTATCAATAGAACTTCAAAAGCCTACAAGTCTCAAAAGGTAATCCCCGATTACACGCATGAGAAAAATAATAACATCTTGGCTAATACAGGTGATCACTATTCTTTGTTTATCAATATGTAAGTTATCGAATTGAGCACAGAGCCTATGTGGATAATGTCCCAAATCAATCCTACAAGTGTCACAAAAGAGACTTTCCGAACCCAAAGCAATATATGTCCCAAATCACACATCAAAACCTAACAACTCCAGTAACCTCACAAGATGTCCCAAAGAGTCAAATGTCTCAAATGATCAAACCGGATTGCTCAAAGACTACAACTAGAGAACACTTTGACATGGGAGCAACTTCAATAATCCTCCCACGTTAAGGAAGCAAATATACTACCCACCTAGAGCAAAGATCCTTATCTGTTGAAGTCAAAGTAGTGATGTCTTGTCTCATGGAGACCGTGAAAAATCACTAACATAGTAGACAATTTTATGATTGCAACTCTAAGCTCGAAATGCCATATGATAAATATAATAAACCTAATAACTGCAAATAGTAAGTGTAAGTACAAGCTTTTAGAACAAACTTGTCTTGAGGGAAGTAGCGTTGCAATCCAACCTTCAATCTTTTTGATGCCGATACCAAAACAATCCACTAAAAGAAAGCAAAAAATTAGGACTTTACCCGAGAAAGAAATATATTCCGGACACCACCGCTCAATAAATCCAGAGCAGACCAAAGCAATTGCAATATATCCAGAGCGCACCAAAACAATCTCTGCATACGTTGTAAAACCGAATCCAATATATTTGCAATTGACGTTGAGGGAAGGGTCCGAGCAAATAATGTCCTACCAAATAGCTAAAGTACATTATATCCCCCTCCAAACAATGTAATTTCGGATGTGTAAAGAAAAATATAGACCATAGAAAAACGTTGACCTAGAAAAAAAAAAAATGTAGACTGTAATTTCGGAGGTGTGGTACCGAGAAATGCAATTGACGTTGAGGGAATGGTCGTCGTCGACTTGTCGAAGGGCTGGCGAGGGAGCCGAGTTCAAGCCAGTAGACGGTGAGGGATGGCTTCTCGAGGGATAGCAGGGGAAGGGTCGTCGTCCGGGGAAGATGCGGAGAGGCCGTCAGAGGTGTGGGTGCTAAGGAATGATGAGGCGGTGGACGGAGAGGCAAGGGTTGTCGGCGTCGAGGACTCGAGGAAAGGGCTGGGCGATGAGAGGAAGAATAGAGAAAGAGGCGTGCGTCGTTTGGTTGAGAACGAAAGAACATAGTGGTTTCGTGCAATTCAAAGAAGAGAAGAGTAGAAATTAGAAATAAGAAAATAAAATCTAGGGTTTACTTTTTGCACATTTAGGTTCCGATTTCGGTTCATAAAAAGGCGGAACCGGGAACCGATCCCATACAAGTCAGAACCGGGACCTGGATAGGAACCGTCGGTTCGGTTATCCGGTTCTCGGTTCTACTGTGGAACCATGCTCACCCCTAGCCGGGATGAGCGGATTGAGAGAATTTGAAAGAATTGACAATTGAGAGAATTTGAAAGAATTGAGAATTGAGAGAATTTGAGAGAATTGAGAGAATTTGATAGAAATTGTGAGAAAAAAATGAAAGAGGAGGAATGATATTTATAAGAAATTTAGAAGGAAAAAAAGTTATAATTACAATGGCCATATTATGACCGTTGCATGCAACGGCTATGAGGCTTCCTCCCCCCCCTCTTTTTTTTTGGCATGTTCCTAATTTTTTAAAATCGAAACTTCCGGTCTCGGTCAACGGGCCGGTTTCGATTGTTCCACGGGCCGATTCCGGGCTCAAATCGGCCCGTGGCCATGTCTACTTTCATCCGGCCCTTTAAGTGTTTAACAATCCATATATGACATGGACTTAAAAATACAAGGAAAAAAAAAAAAAGGCTCGTGACTCATTTTGATGTCTCTAGTAGTATCATCTATACAAGTTAGTGTAGAAATAGCCTAACTCAGCTCTATTATTTTATTTTTATTTTTATTTTTCTTTTCTATTTAATCAAGTTGGTCCTTCCATTAAGATAGAATTTGTTGATGGGGACATATGTCACTGTGAAGTCACACTCAAGTCACCGTCAACGAAGACATTGGCATCTAGCATGTACGAACGAATGAGAGAGAGAGCATTTTTCATGTCGATCAATTGACATCTTCATTTGATTTAATTTTTTTTTTCATTTCGAGAGAAAATAGGTTTCGCGTATTATTCGTAGAATTAGGCATGTCCATATTAGCTGATGGGAGACAGATTGAAAATGAAACACAAGAAAAATCATTGGCTTTACAGAGTATACATAAAAAAACTTTTCAAGCTTGCATCTCATATGGTAGCAATGCTTATAAGCCAGAATCTCCCAACAACCTTGTCCCCACATTGGTTGAATAAGGGAAATTAACCTCTACGGAATGCCGAGGCTTTTGCAAAAGTAAGGAAGTGCTTCTTGAGTGAGGTTCACAGCCTCTAGGCTTGTGGCTGTGGGGGCAACCGGGGCTTCTGTGTATGTGGCTGAGTTGGGTACAGAAGAGGATCATGGGGAAGAAAGAACAAGAAAAAGAAAAAAAGATGCGAGAAAGAACAGACACATCTCAGCCACCCAGTGTTCAATAACCGAGATGTACTCTCTATTCAAGGCCGAAATGTAAAGTATTCCCATGTTAAATTCAAGCCATCCAACCAATTGAAAAAGAAAAATATTACAAGGAATGCGAATGCTAGAAATGTGAATCTATTAATGAATTTCTTGTTAATGGAATTAAAGGAGGCACTAAGTAGGACCATTAAAAATATTAGCAGCACAATGAGCTCAAGTAAAGCAAAACGCGTGCGTTTCGCTGGATAACACTACAAGCAGCGGTTCTGTTATACACACATGGGAGTAACTCGGAAATTTGAAGAGAAGTGATAAGTGTATAGAGTATAAGATCACTGGACATCTAAAGACAATGACTGCTCTATACTTGGAAGATCATGTGCTATGTCATATACTGAAGCTCCTCTGGATCAAAATTTCTCTCATGGAAGTACCCTAAAGAGTCACTTGTAAGCATGGGATTCAGAACCAGAAGATCCAGAAAACTTCCCGTCACTTCGCAAAAGTTTCATACCCATCGAAACAAAGCAAATTGGGACGATTGCACCTGCGACTAGAACTACAAGAACAAAGTGCTTTCCTCCCAAATTGGGAAGCACTGGCAGCTGGTATATTCCCCATAAACATGTGATGGTGTGCCCATTCTAAAGCATGAATATTAAGGCTAACTCCAATGACATCCCAGAGTAATGAAATGGTTCAACTCAAACTCCAGAGGACGCTAAAATGCTACAGGCTTCGTCCACATGCAAAATCAAGGGACAGATTAGCGATGAATTATTACCGTTCATCCAACGACAGCGACGGTGTGCCCATAAACATGCGATGGTGTGCCCATTCTAAAGCAAAATTGGGAAGCACTGGCAGCTGGTATATTCCCCATAAACATGCGATGGTGTGCCCATTCTAAAGCATGAACATTAAGGCTAACTCCAATGACATCCCAGAGTAATGAAATGGTTCAACTCAAACTCCCGAGGGCGCGCTAAAATGCTACAGGCTTCGTCCACATGCAAAATCAAGGGACAGATTAGCAGTGAATTATTACTGTTCATCCAACTACATGAATATGCTCTTTGCTTTGTCAGGTAAACTAGCCATAACCAGGCCATAAAAGAGAAAACAATTGGCAAGCAAGTGGAGTCTATACGCGCCACAAACCTCACATAAAAATTGTATGTGTTGCAATCCCAAACAAAAAATGTCACCATTACAATCGCATATGAGGATCTGGAGCATCATCCAATGCTTAAGATTAAGACGTCTTTGATAAATATCATATGACAAGCCAATAGATTAAGTAACTGCAAGTCCTAGGTCCCGGAAGATGTAAATATGACACGTGTAGGACGCAAATGGTGTTAAGAACCTGCATTGCACATAAAAATTTAAATTTAAGTGGAGCGGCTCCTAATAACGTCAAGGCCCATCTCTGTTGGATCAGTAGCCTGCAACTCAACCTGGATACCATCCAACTCTCTCTTGAACCTGTCTTTGGAACTTGCATAAATCATCTTGTTTCTTACTTTAGAAGTGTCAGGGGACCTTCATACAAAATAACAATGAGTTAAGAAATGAAAAACAGGAGCAAAAATTATTTATGGGTCCAGTTACCAACTGTTACCAGGCAATGAATATAATCCTGCTCTTTTGACAATTCTCTTCAGTCACATAATCAAAGTCATACACAGCATATCTACACTCATCCGCAGGAAGGCTGGCACTGAAATCTTCATAGCTATCAGTAGGTTCTCCAAGTTTCTCAACAATTACTTGCTTTTGCTTCTCCTCAATTTTAAACACTATGAAACGGTAGGTCCTCTTTGCCTTCAAATCTAAGAACCTCAACTTGCAATCGTCATGCACTGCCATACCTGAAGCTGCATTTGCCTAGAAGAACATAGTTGCCACAAGCAAAACATCATGAACAGAGGTGTGACAACATTATGTATGATTGTCATGTGACAGACATACTTGACAATGCATTCCTATATCTGTATGCTCATTCTTAATTACAATAATGACTTCCGAGCTGCTCCCCCATGCTGAATATTTGGTGGCGACTCATCGTTGATTAGTATAAAAATCAAGGATCAAATACCAAATGCTCCAACAAAAGATGCATCCAAGCCGGTTTGCAGGTTAAAAGCACATCAAGGAATGCCCAACTAAAAGATATGTGCACCTCGGAAAACAAAAAGCAGCCAGCTATAAACCAAGAAGGAAAGCAAGAAATGATCAAGCCAGCCCACAAAAAAGCAACCTTGCATTTTGTCCGAAACGAATGCAGAGAAGTCTGCTGCTCAAAGCCATGGCGCTTGTGCATACTGAAAGCACACGACATAGTCAAAGACAAGAATCGGCCAAAATCTGAGTCTTTAGTATACGGTCCAAGCATGCGTAAATTCTGATAACCTCAGTTGGTTCAGGAAGAAGCATTTGCCCAAAAAAAAAATAGCTGATTGGGCATCAAAAGGGCTCCATTGGTTTTCTATCTGTTTTCTCTTTTTCCTATCCAATCAACCAACTTTTCAAGCGATTTCTGTTTTGCCAGAATTCTACATATGATGTCAAAGATTTGCACTATGGTATATCTTTTAAAGGTGATCTTACTAACCAAAGCTTTCACTTTCATATCCTTTGGTCATGCTTTGAATTACAATTTTCAGCATTTTCAAACTAGAATACGAGAGAAGATGGTCTATACTAACTGATCTTTCTGAGGTCTCCTTCTCCAAGGTTGCCCCTGCCGTGGGCACTGAAAAACCTGTTCAAACTCATCTTATCCATCAGTGAACACACGACCATCCATGGGGAGCACGTATAAATCAAACAGCTAGGAAGCATTTAGACAAAAACCAAACAGCTAGAAACCAACGTGATGAGAGATCGGACGCCTCAAATCGAAGGGACAAAAGGCCGTCAAATCAGTACATACCAAGATCAATCGTCCCAATTTTACCAACTCAAACTCGAATCCATTCGTAAAAAAAAATCTTGATTATCAACAGCATTACTCAAGAGGATAGCAGAAAACATGAAAAGTGCCACCGGAGAATCAGAAAACTCGGAGCAAAACGACGGAGACGATGACTAAGATGGCGAGTCCCATTAGGCGGAGGTACAAACGACTCACCATTTTGCGTCCGAGAAGAACAGCGCAGAGACAACCAGAAGTGAGAGGAAGACGGTGGAGGAAATCTAGGGCTTTGGAGGAGAGAGAGAGAGAGAGAGAGAGGGATGATAGAGTGCAGAGTTTTTCGAGTAGACCTCTTTGCCCTCACAGTTGACCGGTCTCCATTGACAAAGGCAGGTGACTGGTCAAAAACGGGTTTCTTTTGATGTTGAAGTGGTCTTCTCATCTTGAGGAGAATAATGTATTGACCCCCTCCCATGTACTCATTTTGACCGTTACTTTATACCCAGTTATCTTAATTTATAACATCATTTAGATAATGTATTGACCAAAAAAAAAAAGAGACCACATGCTTGGTTATTCATAAATAGTTTAAAAATGTCACCAAAATTTTAGGAGAATAAATTTGCAAAAAAATTGCACATTTCCAAAATAAGCTCTTGATAGCGTCCAAATTTGGCATTTCTTGTACGTGTAGACGTGCACTCACGAAGAGAAAGAGATAATCACGTATCGATGGACGTTCTTGTGACCATTTTCTCTTTTAGAACTTGTAATGTAGGTTGAAATTGGGTCTAATGTGATGTCTAAACTCCTTCAGACCCAAATCTCGTGGGCTCCTTATCAAACCCGTTCTAACAAAGGACTGCACGAAGCCATCAAATTCGCCACAAACCAGGTCCTGAGTTCAACCAAAACCTAAGATTTGAGGCAAATATTGGACAGCCCAAAAGGAGAGAGAGAGAGAGAGAGAGAGAGGGGATCTCAAAGGGACAATAAAGGTAAGACAGAACGACCGAGACAAATGTCGTCCACCACAAAAGCAACAAATCCTTACCACCCATAAGGGGAATAGTGGCATGCATTGACACAGAGAAGCTGACTGTTTGCCAAAGGAAAACATACGGAAGCTCGAATATAGAGAATCCCGAGAATACTATGAAGTAACACAGTAGCTCCAGTCAACCCCAGAAAGTCATCCTGTGATTGCCACAGGTTCAAGCTAAGGTTAAGCATGAACATCCATAACAGAAACACAAACTCATGAGGACATGCTATGATTGCATCCCCTTGGGAAGAAAGACAATTGGCAAACACTGGAGTCCACACACTCCATAAACCACAACATACAACGCTTAATGTCACAATCCCGAAAACAGCAACCATTACAACATATTAACGATCCTGCGCATTAACTAGCGCTTACGATGGAAGACTTCTTTGACAAGCCAATACGTAAAATAACTGCTAGTCCTATGTCCCAAGTGTCCCGAGGGATGTCAATATGGCACATATGGACACCGAAATGGTATATGAAGAGCCTGGGTTGCATATGAAACTTTACATTCAAGTGGAGCGGCTTCTGATAACATCTATGCCCATTTCAGTTGGATCAGTAGCCTGCAACTCAACCTGGATACCATCCAACTCCCTCTTGAATCTGTCTTTAGAACTTGCATAAATCATCTTGTTTCTCACTTTGGAAGTATCAGGAGACCTGCACATAAAGTAGGAATGAGTTAAAGAAAACTAAAAAACAAAGAAAAGAAATGAAGTTTGACAAGTGCAATCGCCAGCCATTACCAGGCAATGAAAATAATCCTGCTCTTTGGAACATTCTCTTGAGTCATGAAATCAAAGTCATACACAGCATATCTGCACTCATCAGCAGGAAGGCTTGCAGTAAAATCTTCATAACTATCTGCAGGTTCTCCAAGTTTTTCAACGATCACTTGCTTTTGCTTCTCTTCAATCTTATACACTATGAAACGGTATGTCCTTTTTGCCTTCAACTCTAAGAACTTCAACTTGCAATCATCATGCACTGCCATACCAGAAGCTGCGTTTGCCTAAAAGCATATAGTTGCCAGAGATAAGACAGCAAATCGAGCAATGGTAACCAAATTATGAAACCAAAACATACAATAACACAATTGAGCTACTTTTGAATGACTCTCACATGATAGATCTTATTGACAATGGATATTTTCTCCATTTTTAACACGAGGAAAGGAAGATCAAGACCTCTCTATTGCACCTTTTTAAGATGTGTCAACTTCCCACTCTGCTAACAACAGCTCCCTCAACTTGCATATTTAACGGCAACATGTGATAGTGTTTAGATTGCAAGAATGTCGCATGATCGAATAAAAAGGATCAAATACCAAATGCTACTACATTAACAGTTGCACACATCATCCACTTCAAAAACGAAAGTTCCGTATGATGAATGATAGACCAAAAGAAGAGCGTGTGCTAACAAATTTACAGCAGCCACTTCTAAGAACCAGAAAAAAAGAATCATCCTGTACCGGGAAAGATTGGATGGCATTTTATCCAAAAAAAAGGCAAAGATTGAACTACTCAAAGCCATGGCACTTGTTGGGTCATATCAAAAGCACACGCGATAGTTAAAGACCAGATCAGTTGCAAGCATTAGCAAGTGCAGATAAATTGAGTGCGGATCAAGAAGATATATTAGCCTTTTAAGGGGGTTAAGCAGGCTTTTGAAATAGCTCCATTGTTTTTCCATTGTTCATTTTCCCATGCAGATGGACCAACTTTTCCAGACTCACTATTGCCAAGTTTCAGTTTCTTAGACGCGACGATATACCGTGTTAATGTTATGGCACAATCTCAAAGATAATCTTAAACCCCAACTAAGCTTCACTGTCTATCATTCGATTCCAACGTTATGCTATTGCTTTACTTCTTAGTTTTTGAAACATCTTTTCAATTAATTACCAGAGGAACTACTACGGTTCCCCAAAGTGACCAGTCCTAGGGCATTCAAAAGTTGGCAAAACTTTTCATCACTTAACTATCTCTCGAAGAAATCTTTTGCTCTGATGGGCTTTCTTAGGGTTCTTTCATTTGAGATTCTGAATTCAGATCATGCTTCCAAAGACCCCAAAGTGAAAAGGTTCACTAAACGCCATAAAGCAAACCGACCAGAGGACAGAGTCCCGGATGTTCCGCATGTAAACGACACATCATCAAACAGCTCGGGAGCATTCGCAGAACGACAGATCAAACAAGAAACCCCAGCAACCCAGCAACACGATGGGAATATCAGCAGCATCGTACGGGCACCGACCAAGATCGATCGCCTCAATCCACCAAATCGAACTCAGATCGGACCCAGAAAAACCCCGATCATAAACAAAATCTACAACGACATCGCGTGAAAATCGGAGAAACCAGTATCCAGCGACCGCGCACCTCAATTCGGCAAAGAACCCGCAAAAAAAAAAAAAAAAAAACACGAAAAGAAGAAAAACGAAAAGAAATCGGAGGCAGTGACCCGAAGCAGCAGGAGCACGGAGACTCTTACCATGTCGCCGAGGAAATCGAGCACCGAGGAGGAGTGACAGGAAGAACGAGAGGAAATCTAGGGATCGGAAGAGAGAGAGAGAGAGAGAGAGAGGTGGATCGCAGAAGGAATTTCTTTTTATTTTCATTTTTTATGGTACGACTGTGACCTTATATGATTGCATATTCCCGGGGGCTAAGTGGAAAAGACGTCTTTGCCCTTAGCGGACCGGTCACGTTTGACGAGCATCAGTTGGGCCGGTCTCTCTTGTCCTTGCGGTCGCGGCTGGGCTGGCCTTTGCCCAGCCACTTCAGTGCGATTCATTTGTTTTTATGGCCTAATTTCCTAAAATAACCCATCAATTTTAAGCTCAATCTCAATTTTACTTCGAATGTGTTTTTTTTTCTCTCGAAAATTATCTTCAACTTTCACTCCTGCGTTAAGTTTGTTTCGTATCCAAAAATCGACACGGGTTTCTTCAAAACTATCCACATTAGGAGGTTGATATTCTTCGATAAATTATCAAAAAATTCTAAATAAATTACAATTGTATCAATTCAGTCTTAAACATTTTGTATTTATGCTGATTTTGTTCATAACTTTAGCTAGCCAGCATTGAAGTGGATTTTTTTAATAGTTTTATAAAATTTTATTTATTTATTTTTCTTCTCCTTCTTCCTCCGGTCTGCGGGGGATCGGCAACCGACCGCAGGTGAGGGCTCTGAACCTCGCCTGCGGTCGGCGACCGGTTAGCGGAAGAAGGAGAAAGGAAAAAATGAACAAGAAAGGAAAAAACAAAACTAAATAAAATATTTGAAATAAGTATTATAAATGCCACGTTAGCGTCGTCTGACCAAAGTGACCTGGATGGATGAATTAGCATACATGTAAAAGGTTTATGATTGAATTTGAAAAAAAAAAAGATTTAGGACGGAATTGACACAATTGCATTAGATTTATGACTATTTTAGTAATTTTTCCGATATGGTTTCATACGAAGGTAAGAGTATTGATTAAGATGCGGGTTTTGGTAATGAATCCTTAACTGGCCCCGATGTGAATACTTTTGAAGAAGCTAGTGGAGTTTTTTGGAGGCGGGGCAGATTTGTGATTATTAATAAAAGTTTATGCATTTTTCAAACAAAAAAATTGGATTTCTCGATTTCAAAATGTATCAAAATCTTGAGTTGTAAAAAAAAGTGGGATGCCGTATTTCCAAGATTGGATTTCATATTCGAATAACCCTCATAATCAAAGGAAAGTAAGTTTTTCGGCCATGGGCCTAGCAAAAGAAAAATTGGGATGGTATCCTATAGGATCCCCCTTCAAAATCGGACGTAAAAGTTTACTTTTATTTGGCTCAAGTTGTTACGCCAAATTAAAAAGGGGTTTTCACTTTCGAATTCTCAAAAAACTTTCAAAAATCAACTCCTTACTCAAGTTAGCAGTGAAGACCAAGCAATATTTCATTGATTCACTCTTATTTTCATTTTATTTCAATATTTGAATTCTTTATTGAAGTATAAATTACTACATAAGTGAAATGTGAAATTTTTTAGTAGTCTACTTCCGTTTGAATAGTAATCCTCGTGGAGTGTATATACCTTATTTGTCTATTTTCATCTTCCCTAGTAGATTATCTTGAGTTGCACATACATTACCTTAGGTTAAACTAAAAAATGACTATTTTGAAAACGAGTCTATGACCCTCCATGGATTCACCTATATAAGCTGCGGCTAAAGTTGCAAAAATAAGAGCTTGCACATCATTTGTGAATAATCCAAGGAATATGTCAGATATAAGAACCACTAAAGGTACTAAATAAACAAAAACAACTACTAAAGTTTGGGGTAGAACTAAGATTGGACGAGAAATTGAGGATTACTTTAGGGAATTAAGCCATTGCGAAATATGTTTTCAGTTTGTCATTTTCAATAGAAAAGAAAAGCAATTACACATTTTCTAACTCCACGTTGCTTTTTTTTTTTTTTCACTTTTGTTGAGAGTAACCTTTCCACTATCCGCCAAAGAAATACAAAATATTAAATCTAATAATAGAAAAAATATGCACTTTATTTATGAATCGACATGTCAATGAATGATCAATTTTTGTCAAAAATATTTTACAAACAAGTGTACAACGTGCGATTCTGCGGTATTCCATGGCGTCCGATGATGAGTGTGAAGTTTGGAACCATTAGTCCGAGTTTTCATTTCGGACGATATTTAGGACTAAGAATTCTACTTTGTTATTAGTGTGTCTAAATATGACTTGTAGTTAGTGGATTGTAGCGGCAAATAATGGTCATTAAAAGTAGGGGTGTCAGAATTGAACCACAAACCAAACCAGGAACCCAACCGAACTGAAATTTCTTAAATTTTCGGTTCGGTTCGGTTAGTAGAAAGAACCACAATTTTTTTATTGGTTCAATTTTTTTTTTGGTTCGGCGTGCTTGGGGTTGGGCTTCTCAAACTCAAAATACACAAAACCCTAGAATAGCTCGTTCCATTACCCACCCACTTCCGCCTCCTCCTTCCTACGACTCTACTTCGGCCTGTTCTTCCTCCTCGTCCCCTTCTTCATCTCCTTCCACCAGCTCCGGTCCTTTTTTGTAGCCCCGCTTGACAACGTTGACTTGTGGTTAGTAGATTGTATGAATGCTCAATCCGGTTTGCTCTAGTGGGACTTATACGATTCTTGTTAGCATTTATTTTATCATTTACAAGATTTTTATGTGATTTTGTACTTTTTTTTATTGATAGGTGGATTCAATGAGTCAAACTATTGGCATAGATAAAAGGAGCGCGACGATATTCGATGTGTGGGATCACTTTAAAGAGGCAGACGATAGCCAATGTAAAGTCGAATGTGTATATTGTGAGACTCTTAATGGTTTTAAGCGTGAGAGAACCGTGATGCATGCCCATTTAAACAGATGTAAGTAATATCCTTATGGGTACGTGGAGAAAAGGCAAAAAGATGCCTCGGGTCAACTTGTTGGGGTCGCTAGTTCATTTGGTCTATGGAAATTCGACCAAGATGCTAGTAAAAAAGAACTAGCGGCCATGTTCATTATTGCTGAATTGCCTCTCAAGTTTGTAGAAAATGTGGCATTTCGGAAATTCGTGAGGGGAATCCAACCAAAGTTTTTAATCCCCTCATGAAACACCTTGAGGCAAGCTTGTTATGAGTTATTCTTGGATCAAAGAAATAAATTGAAAACATATTTTTTTGATACATCTCCAAGAGTATATCTTACAACCGACACATGGACCTCGTGTCAAAACTTGAGTTATATGTGTCTCACCGCACATTTTGTAGACACCGAATGGAAGATGCAGAAAGAATTTTGAGTTTTGTCAAATTCTGGAACATTCAAGTGAGATTATAGGAAAAGTGGTGGAGAAATTTTTGATTGGTTGGGAGATTAAAAATATTTTTTCTAGCACCATGGATAATGCAAGCTCTAATGATTTGGGAGTTCAATACTTGAAGAAGAGACTCATCCATTGGAACTCTCTACTATGGGATGGTAAGTTACTCCTCATGAGACGTTGTACACATATGTTGAGCTTGATTGTGAGAGAGGGGTTGAAAGAAATGGATGATTCAATTGTGAGAATACGCTCAGCTGTGCATTATGTGAGGTCCTCTCCATCGAGGTTGCAACGGTTTAAGAAGTGCATCGAGTTAAAAAATATCGAGTCTAAAAGTCTTGTATGTTTAGATGTAGAGACTCGTTGGAACTCTACATACTTAGAGATTGAGGATTGCAAATGTTTTGAAGAGCTTTCCAAGGTGAGAGGAGGGAGCGGGTTGCCTACTATTGACAATTGAGAATATGCCTAGGGAATTCTTCCTTTCTTGAAGATGTTCTTTGACATGACTTTAAAAGTATCAGGTACTTCTTATGTCACTAGTAATTGTTTGCTAAAAGATGTCTATTGGATTCTTATGATGATTAACAAATATTGTGAAAATGAGGATAGGAGTTTGCAGGAAATGGCCAAGAAAATGAAGATCAAATTCAATAAGTATTTTGGTAATGTGAACAACATCAATCTATCTTTGTTCATTGCTTGCATACTTGACCCTTGACATAAGTGGGAGTATGTGAAATGGTTGCTTAATCATTTTTATGAAAGCAAGCGAGCGGAAACTTTAAGAAAAATAAGTAACAACATCTCTAAAGTTTTTGTTTAAGCAATATTGCACCGGTGTATGCCCTCAAAGCAACTTGAGGTCGAAGGGTACAAGAACAATGAGCATGGCAAAGTCTTCGGTGGTTGGTGCGAACATTGTGATTGAAGTATGTCTTAGCAAAACAGGGCAACAATACTTCAAAGAAAAATCTGAATTAGATAAGTATTTGGAAGAAGATTACGGATGTTATAGTGTGGAAAGTCAATTCTTCAAGATATCCTACACTCTATTCCATTGGTCGGGATATTTTGGCCATGCTCGTCTCAACCGTAGCATCAAATTCTGCATTTAGCACAGGAGATCGTGTACTTGACGTGTTTCGTAGCTCCTTGCCTTAAGCATGGTGGAGGCTCTCATATGTTCTCAAGATTGGTTACGATACACATCACTTTCAGTTTCAATCTAGGAGGACTTAGTAGAACTCAAAATTTTTTGAGTCAGGTGATAAATTATCATGAAATTTTTATACCCTTCAATATTATATTTGATACTATAATTCTCATTTTCATTGTGAATTTAATGTAGATTTTTCAACTACGACCATGGAGCTTAACTCGATATTGATTTCTCTTGATGATTAATAAACTTGGAGGTTGGTGCTTCACATCCACTTGTGACTTGAATGCCTTTTAAGCGGCATACCTATGGTGTTGATGTGGAAGTCTCACTTTACTGGATGCAGGATGCATGTCTGTTCTGTGATTCTGTTAAATATATATTCTTGGGACAAAATGTAACTGTAGACTTAAATGTCCTGATCAGTCTGACAGTAGATTGCCAAATTTTTTTCTCTTTCTGTTGGTCAAGAGAAGTACATTGCTACCTGCCATGACATTATTACCAGAACTTGGGGTTGGAATTATGTGGTTACTGCTCCAACTTTTGTTGGCTGAAATCTACTAGGGTTTCTTTGCATTTAGTATTTTGGTTATTGTAATGTCTGGCTAATTATGAAATCTGATGGGTTGGTAGGTCTACAAAGCCAGTGAGTATAAGCGTGTTCTTGCAATATGTGGACCTGGGAACAATGGTGGTGATGGCCTGGTAGCTGCTCGTCATTTGTTTCATTTTCGATATAAAGCCATACATTTGTTATCCTAAGTGTACTCCGAAGCCTCTTCATGCTGGTTTTGCTGCTTCTTCTGTTTATTAGCCGGGTTAAGGGGTTACTGTTCCGGTGCTTGGAGACGCTTGAAGCATTTTCTTACTGAGATTGACGAACTTGGAGATCGGTACTTGTTAAACCATTTTCTTGTTGAGGTTTTGAGAGAAGAAGTGGTTCTGTGGAGGAGCTGTCTTTAGGACGGTAATGAAGAGACGTACATTAGAAGGATTGTTTCAATGTGTTACTGCATTATCAGTTCAGAAAGCTGTCCATTTAGGCTTTTCCTTGCATTGCTAGATGTTCATGTCGGGAAGTTTCAGTCATATCAGAACTGGAAAGGACTAAGGATGTTACTTCCCACTTGTTATAAAATCTGATCAGGACCTCCCTATCAGCATAAGTATTCAGTTTCATGAATTTTCTTGATGCATTGCAGTCTCAAAGAAAGTTTTATGTCGTGATTCCCCAAACATCTTTTCAGTTTCATGCAAATCTGGAAGATGGATATGGGGTCTTAGTCCGATGTCACTTGAATGTTTATTTTTCTCAAGTTCCAAACAACCTTCGCACACGACATCCAAGTTATATCTCTAATTGATTCACATGCTAAGCACGTGCACTTTGAGGGCTTCGGGAGTGGTCACTTCCAAGTTCCGACGGTTTCGACCCTTATGTTGCTGCAAAGTGAACCGATGATGATGTTAAATCCGTCGTGCATGATACCAATATCCAGGATGATAGTCCCAACAAGTTGTTGGCGGATTCAAAATTTTCTTGCAAAATTATGTTGGATTTTCCGAAAAGGCAAGCCGTATAAGATTAAAAAAAAACATGTTAATGCTTAGTAATCAATTAATAACTCTAGATTATTCACTTGGTTTCAATAGAAAATAGGTTGTGAAGGAAGAGATATGAGCAAAAAAAAAAAAAAAAAAAAAAAAAAAAAGTCGAAAACCGCACCGAACCGAACTAGTTAGGTTTGGTTCAAGACGAGTTTTGGTTCAGCTCAAGCATATTCCCTAATGATTTAGTTCAGTTCGGTTTTTCAAAAAATCGAACCGAACACAAAACCGAATCGAATCGAACCATTGACACTCGGAATTAAAATTAATGATTTACTACAATCGTTCAATTAAGAATACAAGTAGAATCGGGGAACCGATCTTGGAATCCATGATAGGGTAGGTTCCGGGGATATGCAATGTAGGTTTTAGGTTCTAAAAAATGAAGAACCCGTTTCGACGGGATAGGTTCCAAGTTCGAGGTAGAATTAGTACGGAACTTGGACTTGGACTTGCCCACCCCTACTTCACATGACAACTAGAAAACGAGTAAGATCTAGCCGAGCTAAACACATGGCGTCCCGAGTACCGGATAAAGGCATAGATTCTGGTCAGACATGCTGAATCTTTTCCCGACATGAGAGAGAGCGAGAGTAATCCTCTTCCCCATCATCAGGTCTGAGAAAATGACGGGTTCCCCTGAACCGTACCTCGAGCCCCCATAGATCAAAATTGCTCAACGTTGTCATGGTATATCCGCGTCGGTCGAAAGTTGTAATCTCACGGTAAGTGTACCCCTCGATACCATAGAACACCTGTCTCAGTCGACGAGATATGGGTAATGTACATGCCCTTATATAGGAAATGCAGTCAATTAATGACATAAGGATACAGGGGTGAATGTATGAACTTGAGGTTTTTCGAAGGACGCCCGACCGGTTTCCGAGTCTCTTTTAGTCCCCCATGGAAGTCCAAAAGTTGTATCAGGGCTTTTGTAATGACAGAACTCTCAGAAACGTGCTTTGCCACTTTCCTGTGCAGAGCAGTGGCAACTTTCAGTTCTTTACACCTCTCTGCTTAAGCTTTTAAGGTTATAAAGATCTTAGCTAGGACAAAGTTATCTCCATTTTTCACACAGCATAAAGAGTAAGAAGCTCTCAAAAAAGGGCTCTACTAACTCTCTGCCATACCCGACGCCTGTTCACTCGCTCTCTTCTTCTTCCCTCCCTACTGAAATGCTCAAAAGCCCGCCCGGGGACTTCTATGCTGTGGTCACAGCCGCTGGTTTCAAATTCGAGAATAAAACTGTTCCGACGGGTAGGTTCTTGCACGGAATCTGGAATTGCTCACCTCTAGTCTCCTGAGCATATCCTAGTACAGTATTCCTTTATTCTCGCTCAGGAGCCTCTGGAAAAGAACTCAAATTGAACAGATAGCACTCACATCACCACAATTGACAAAGAACTCCAGAAACCATACCCAGAACTAGGTACACAGGCTAATGTACACCAGAATATGACATCCTCTCTGATGTACACATTAAAACAATCAAAAGCAAGCCCAGATTCACAAATGCAACCAAAGCATAAACAAAGGCAAGCTGTCAGAATCCTGCAGTTCAATGAAGGAAAGACCATAACTCAACCTGACAGCAACTGAAAGGTATTATTCCTTCCCGGTGGAGAAAGGTCCCACAATGAATTGTCTTAAGCTAAAAATTTTCAAACTGGACAACTTAGTTCAATGAAGTACAAAGCAAGCATTAAGCTCAAACATCCTCGAGCGCTGCTCTCTTTCTCAAGGTTCTTCTTCAGGTAGATTGCTAATGTTTCTTAGCTGATGGAACTTGGTCCTTTGCATCGTTTGGCTGAAGCAACCAGGGTGGCAGCTAAATACGATGCTGAGAGAACAATGAAAATCCGTTATAGCTAGTCATTTACGATACTACTAGTGCTAAAAAACAAAGGAGGTGAAGATTCTGCTTTTACTTTGTCTTTGGTTGATTTCACAATCCCGCCTATTCTATGACAGGTCGATTTTGATGGAACATAATTGACAACAGTTTGAAACAATATGATTGATGTACTTCTGCATTCAATCAGACAAAACAACATGCGTTTTTTGGACCGTCGCAAAACTAAAGCACTCGCTAAATGCATCTGAACTGATCTATCCGGCAATGATATGCAAATTAAAGTGACGACTGAAAAGTTCGATATTTTAATCAAGGGATGGGGCGCTGGAGAGGAGTTGGAGATTAGAATGACCTTTCCAAAGGTGAAGGTGTAGCCGACTAACAGCAGAACCGGCGATTCTAGGAATTGCATCAAAAAGCATATGCTCCGGTGTGTCCCTCAGCTGCTGAAAAACTCCATGGACGGTCTTGCCATTCTCAAAGTAAATGCATGCATTCGGATGCTTTGTCCTTCCTCCAGCATGGAGCTCAAATTTGTAGGGAGTAACGTACCGCGACGGTCAGTATAAAAAAGATGACTTACTTTACGAAACATCTATTCATCCGGTCCTCTTCTGTTTTTCCCCCTTACATCTCTCCAGGACCAAACAGGCAAAAGAAAAAAATCAAAGTACAATCAGTTGCTTACTTCAGAGTTATTGCATTCTCTGCAGCTACAAAGAATCTTTGGTCCTTTGATAACTCCATGAAGAATTATCTGTGGAACTCCGTATGTCAAGTGTCGAATAAAGAGCCATAAAATCTAAGAATAAACAAATCTTTAAAGAGACTTGATAAACAACTATACTAGAAAGAACTCACATTGCGCCTTCTCAAAATGTACTTCACCGGAGCACCATCAAATATTCCAGTCGAAAATAGACTATGGACAGATGACAGGTTTACATTAGGGTGACGCCCACCGATCGTATTTGGCAACTCTCTCCTGAAAGTTTCATGTGTTTTAGCATTGTCTGCCGGATTCGAATTGCTTTCTGGAGAACGATGAGCATTTGGCTCAACTGTGCCGACCCGACTAGTTGCCCCTGAAGATTGAGCAGAGTTATGATAATCTACCATTGCCTCATAGTTGGCAGTGACCTTAACTCCTCCAAAAACGGCAGCATTTCCTTTGTGCTTATAGTTGCAATCTAAGGTTCGATGCGGTTTGCATACACCGTTGCGAATCACATACACCGGTATTTTATTCCGATGAGCATTCAGCTCGATAGTGCTCAACTGGTTAGTTACTCTTGACAAATGAGCATAGTTTGTATAGTCTACAATCGCCCGGTTATCAGCAATGGCCATGCCAGATGCATGTTTAGGTCCTTCATCAGCTCTGTCAGGAGCAATGTTCTCCTCGTAATTGTGACCTAAGGTGAGACGCAGGTCCAATCCTTCATTGCGAATCACATCCATCGGTGTGTCACTCCCATCCTTAATCTGAGGTGGAAGGCCCAAAGACAAGAAGCTGCCATAGTACTTGTTACGATCAGTACTCCTCAACAATCTTCCTTCATCGGCCTTTCTCAAATTGTTGCTTACCAGCGCAGACACCGCATTTTCAAAATCTTGAACGTGATTGACTTTTGCCTTTAGGGTTTCGTGAAGATTGTGAGAATGTGCTGAGGCATCCCCTTGATGTGCATTCTTGAAATCCTTCCTTCCCGCACTCATACCACCGGCGCCAAGTGACGAATCAGCCATGCACAGAAACTGCGAGGGCCTCGATACAAGTTCACCTTGAACTTGGTCTGGAATTAACGGATAACTGGAGGCTTTGTCCGATGTATAAGCACTCCACCGCATAAAATCTGGCCTGTTGATTGCAGCTTCAACTGCTCGTCTCTTGTTGCTTGACATTCCGGGACGAGTTACATCTGTTAACCATGGATAGACACGCATCGGATCATATGTTCTGGGAGTATAATAGCTCAGTCCAGCATATTTGCTGCATTCATCGTCCTTTGTCGTTCGAAAAAATTCGCGTCCAAAGGTCTAGAAAATAAATGAATCATTTTATTTAGTGGGAACAGCTGACTAATTGACATGGATAGAATCTAAGTATCTTTAAAGTAAAAGGAGTACTGCAAGCGAAAAAAGTATGCTTTACCTAGCAGAATGAAAAACATTAACTCATGCATTGGCTGTAAATTGCCGCATTGACATAAGGCCCTCATGATAGTGTAAGGGCAACTATAGCAATTTCACAGAACAAAATGTCGCTTATGGTAGTATAATCAAATTAGCCGGACGGTCCGCATAAATGAAGACACATACAGTCCTTGATAATTAATACTCATATAGACCACCATAGCACAAAAACTCCACTAGCTACAGCACATTAACATGGGAATTTACAAGCTTTATACGTACATGCATTGTGGTGATTAAGGACGTGATATGAAGACATTGTTTTTGAAGTGAGATCTTTGTTTTCTCTGGGATAGCTTATTGATTTTCTAATGAGCACTTTGTTCTTTCCAATTGCACTGCGGGGCTGATGTTGAAGCTGAAGGTTTATTTTGTGTTGAAGAACCTAATAAATATTTTCTTGAAAATCCACCGTCTTCTTCTGAAACCATGACCAAGATCATATGGGAGAAAAACTGAAATGTAAGATGATCTGCCAGTTTTTGTTTTAGTTAACTCATCATCAATGGGCTTCCATAATGGATATGAATACCATCTGTGAGATGGCAGGAGAATTTTATCTCTTTAAGCTCTCTGAAACATGGCACAAGATACCGCGACTTGTTAACAAATGTTTTAGGTCCCTGATTAAGCGAACTATGTACAGGAAACTTGAAACTAGTGAAGTGCTGACAATAGGACCAAATTTGACATGTTAAGATTCCTAATGAAACCGTTAGCAAAACCCTTATTACATATCTTTCCAAGCTTGTATGCAAAAAAGAAAGCACAGGTACGAAGATAAATACCTGTATGCAATATCAGATGCATGCCTGTCACTAATTCAGCACGTCAAAGAATGGCATAACAGAATCATTGTATCAACCAAATCCATTATTCGATTTGAGCAGAATATATGACAATCAACATGCAAAAACGAAGCAAGTGTACGTCTTTTAAAAAAACGATATTTATGACTTACGGGTACTGCACCGTCTACTTCGAAATGAATTTAGACAGCTGTAGTACAGCAAATATAGATCACGACGAAACTCTACTAAAGCTTGAGCATTTGAGTTTAGACAAGTATTCTCTCTATAATCTCAGTCTTTATGTTTCTACATTCTTCCCATTCTCCTAGTTTCTAGGTTTTGATAGACCCCAAGGCTTCGTAGAGGGTGTTCTTCAAACTTGTTTAACAAAGGTAACAGCATACTCTCGACAATGAGATTACAGTCACCACTGATACTTCATGGAGAGATGTACATTCATAGACAAGACAATCAGGTTTGATCTTATAACTGGAAGCACCATACATCCGAGTCCTTTCATGGAACTTAAGTGGAAAAGAAATTCAGTGCGTTTATCCCACTACAACTATTGTCTTGTTTAACCCTGTCGAACGTTGGTCTACCCTAGTCATCCTAGAGTATGCACGAAACATACTAATGTAATCAAGGCTCTATCTACCCCCCAAAAAATAAAAATAAAAATCAAGGCTCTATGTTTTCTTCCTGGACATACATCAGCAGACCCTTTTTTTTTTAATCGGAGTACAACAGAGAAGATAAATGAGCTGAATAAAATCTCATAAGCCTTCAAGAGGAATCTTAAAATCTAGTTTCGTAGTGGGTGTCATCGGTTCCTCTTCACATCTGAAAAGGCTTAAGTATACTACAAGTACTAAAACTTTCAAAATGAGCATTTAAGTGCCAATTTTTTTAGAAATGCTTACTTCAGTGTCAACTCCGGCGAGCCATGCCAGTTCAAATATTAATAAAAAATAGGCCACATCGGATTTCCGGCAAGTCACATCCGTTCAAATCGGAGTTGGCACTAAAGTAAACGTTTTTTTAAAAAAATTGACACTTAAGTGATCGTTTTAAAAGTTTTGGCACTAAAGTGAGCGCGATACACAAGTTTTGGCACTTGTAGTGTACTTTAGCCCATATGAAAATATGGAAAACCAATTGTTCGGGATCTTCTTTTTACGGTTACGACTTGGTTCAAATTACAGTGTTCTACACTCAAGTCAAGTAACGAGATAACCCCAGTACACTAAACTTCCAGTAAGTTTGCAGTGAACCGACATCATTAATTATAGTTATGGATATAATTGTTCATGGACAAGGTGCATGTCATGCAATGCAACGGTGTAATAGTAAGGTTACGTGTCACGAGACAATTCAAATATTTGGTTTATGCAGATATATTTCACGTAACTATATTAACTACATATCATGAGCATCCTGCTTCAAAATCTTGCTTCTATCTCTATGGAAATCTCTCAACACCAACCACTCATAACAGCAAATTAATAAAACTTGAGAGTAAATTCGTAAGAGAAAAGCTTCACTGAGAGTTCAAAGATCACTACCATTTTTATCACCCAGAAGTCTTGCGAGCAAAAGCAAGGTCACCGTTTTGTCACCTCGAGCTTGAAGTACACTGTCAATCACCAAAAAATAAAAACTTTACCGACATTTATGGAATTTCAAACAGAACTCGAAGATCTACTTGAGGAATAAGAACAACAACAGCCTACCACAAAAAAAAAAAAAAAAAAAAAAAAAAAAAAAAAAGAAAAAATCCCGCGCGCACACATACAAATATTGAAACCTTAATTAGACCAATCCCAAGACCATCTAATGAATGCCAAAGCTTTTAAAGGTTCGGTCTCTATAGAAGCATGCACATATGCGCACACATGTACAAGTTGGCATGCTCCAGATATTTCACATCTTAAATATGACAGTCCAAAGAGTGAAGTACCTCGGTCAGAAAATGATCAGAGTTGCTGCAGGCGGAACTCTTTTTGCCTTGACACAGAGACTAGGGCGAGTACTCTTGTGATGAGAAGAACGTTTGAGAAGAAAGGTTAAAAGTGCGACTGTTTTAAATTACTAATGACAAGATCCAAGTGTTATTGCATTACCATTTATGCAATTTCGATTCGCAGATTTTATAGCTTGGTAATACATGCCTAATTATGGGGCTACACTCTCTCATTCCCGGAGCCAAATTATGTACCATATGTGCACTAGCTGAGCTATGCCTTGTTGGATATCGAGCTGATATTATTGACTTATTGGCAGAGTGAATTTCACAAAAATGTCGTGATTATGACCCATGCAATTCTTTTTTTACAACACAACTGAAGAATAATTGAATGAATTAAATTTGGCATTGCATGAAGGAGAGCCTATGATGGGTCAACATTTTTTGTTTTGGAATTTTTATTGTATTTCAATAGAACTCATTGAAGAAATTTCTAGAACGAATTTCAATAACAAGTTTCTTTCAAAGAAAATTGTTTAAGCAGAATTTTTTTCAAGCTATGATCAGCACAAATGGAAATATTTGGCGTATATTCTTCAAAGTAATTATTGCAGGGAATTATTGGCTTTTGAATAAGCCCAAACTAGATTTCCTTCCAAATATGGCCAAAAACAAATGAAGGGGGTATGGATGATATGCTTGCTCCATCATGCACGTCGATATTGAACAGAATCCGATCCCATAATTAATGCCTCAATTAGGAGATCAGGTTTTGAACCCCCCACCCCCCGCGCCAAAAAAAAAGGAGATCAGGTAAAAACGATAATAATGACCAAAATCCGATCCCATAATTAATAACTTGTTAGAGGCTGGAGAGCTTGAGGATCGCCTAGATCCGGACGAGCTCAAGCTCGCCAGAGGCCAATGAGCTGTGGATCGAGGCTTGAGGTTCGCCACAGGTCGGCGAACCTGAGCTCACCTAGCCTTGTCGGGATCCAGCGATCTGGAGCTCGCATGTGTCCAATTGCAGTGAAGGGAGAAGGAAAAAGAAAAAGAAAGAAAAGAAAATATATAAATAAATTTAGTTAAAAATTATATAAAAAAATTACTTAAAAATTGATTTTTTTTAAAAGTTACAAAAATTGTTCACGTTAACACTAGCCATACCATGTAGGATGGTCGATGTCCATATTAGCAATTTTTAGCCAAACGATGACGCAGTAAATCAAATTAGGTTTTTCTTACCAAACGACGGAAAAATTTTCTGTTCATTTCTTAACCAAATACTGGAAAATGACTTCTTGGGAAATATTTTTCAAAAATGTCATATTTTTGCAAAACAAATGGAGCCTTAATTGGCTTTTCTAAATTTATTCGTTCCATTGATCCGTGCGGGGACACCGCTCTCTCTCTGTAATTATGTGTTGTAAAAACAAACAGATTGATTATCTAAGTACTAATCAAATAGAGCGACCGATATGCTTCAACAGCAACAAATTTACATGTATAGGATAATTAAGCAGGAAAAGCCGGACACTTATTGGATAGGATGTAAAGATGCATAGAGATTTTTTTTTTTTTCAAATATAGCGGTTCAACATTAATGTTCATGAAGATTGCCAAGTATCCTTAGCCCGGTTAGCATGTATCAAGAGCCCCTAATTAACGGCTTTATAATTACTTTATAAAGGTTTTGTAACGTTTGATAAACTCTTCATCATTCATATGGGTCACATTTTTTTTTTTTTTATAATTATCAATTGAATTAATGGGTTTCTTAATGGCTCTCTCTTTCCTTTGACGAAAAAATTCAAGCTACAATTCTAAAAAGAGACACATCGAAATAGAAAGAGAATTTTCCTTTCCTTCAAATATCTTCATTGCTAAGGTTATACACATAACGTTGTCGTTGTTCATTCTATTATTCTGTGCAGAGTAAAAACGAAGGTCTGCTGTATCTTGGAAGTAGCCTCTAGAGCCCATTGTACCAAGTTTCGTACTCCGAGAGGCGAAATTATCATTAAGGATAATGTTTGCACGCCTTAGACATTTTGATCCTACATTTTCATCTTTTGCTACGGATTTTCAATGATTCTTATTTTTCATAGTAGCTAATATTTCTCCCACAATCTTAAGTATAATTAAGATTTCCGATAATCAGGTGGTTTCTGTTCTAAATGAATTTTAGAATCAATTTTGTGTATATTTTTTCTTTGCTACCTTGTTTTTATTATATGCATCTATGTCTCTTCTCAAGAAAAACCATGGGCGAGCTTTGGTAGTTGTTTGCACCGTAATGCAAACAAGAAACTGATGGAGAGCAACGGAAGAAAGGTCATCAACGGGGAGGAGTAGGTGATTCGTCGGATAGCGATATTACTGATTCAGGTAAGTGATTTATTTCCCTCCAATGGTGGTAATGGGTAAAATCCGCCATTAACGTACGAGGTCAAGCTTTTCTAGTTATTGTTGAGGCACCTGAAGTCAATGAGTCGATGAACACACACATAGTTCGTGATCCTTTCATTGTAATTTTGAAATTTGACATGTTGTAAGCAAGTTCCCGGTGAATTCTTGTTGCGTGTGTTTCCCTTTGAATTTGATTGATGGAATCAAGCATATTTACTGGATTTGTGGTTCTATTGTCTTTATGGAAAATGCGTAAACTTTTTTTCAATTACGTACTTAAGATAAATCTTTAAATCAACATTGTGATTCTGTGTGGCTGCTTAGAAAGAGAGAAAAGGAAAATTGATTTTTCTTGTGATGTGGCCATGCTGGAAGTCAATAACAAGAATTTCTGTCCATTCGCTGTGTTTGTATACATTAGCTTTGGATAGTTGCTGAAGAGATTCAATGCTATATACAATTACATGTGATGATATTTGAGTTCAATTTAGACCCAATCTTCTTACAAGATAATACCGATATATGTGTGCTCGATTGAGCCAGTGTATGCCATTGAAATTGAGTAGCTTTGGCCTCATGTTAGAGCTTACGAATTTGCATACGATTGAGTCTCAAGGATGTTTTCATCGGCAAAAGGATACTTGAAGTGCTAATATTATTTTTGGATTACTTAAGTGTCAATTTTTTTTAAAAACAGTTATTTCAGGATCAACTCCAGTAACTTTCGCAGGAATCTCGTGTCGTATTTACGTGACTCGCTGGAGGATCTTAGTTAGAAAAAAATAAATTAAAAATCAATAAAAAATCCACATAATATTAAAAAAATAAAAAATAAAAAAAACAAAGATGGGAAGCAGTTGCAGCGGCGAGGGATCAACCCTCGCTATTGCAACTTCTGCTTCCCCATTTTTTGATTTTTTTTACTTTTTAAGTTATTTTTCGGTTTAATTTTAATTTTTTAAAAAATTAACTATTTTAAAGTTGAACAGTCAACGTGGATGCCACATGGAGTCCAAAGTAGATGCCACGTGGGTTATTATTATTTTTTTAAAAATTGCCATGTAATATTAAAATAAAACATACCACGTGCAATCTTTAGCTGAAATTGTCACTTAAATGATCGTTTTTTCTCCGATTTGGTAGTTAAGTGATAAAAAAAAAATATTGGCACCAAAGTGAGCGCCGTACATAAATATTGGCACTTTAGATGTTCTTTTGCCAATTTTCCTCTTACGCTGATTATTCTTTATAAGGTAATAGGAACAGTCCTATTTAATAGCGGATATTGGCTTTATCAGTTGGTCTTAAAGCCATGTCTATCGGTGAATAGATGGTTTGAGCACTCTCTTGAATTAGATATGTAGTCACAAATCCAAAACACATGCATGTAGCATTACTTTTTTCTTCCTTTCTTTCTCGATATCCTAGCATCTGTATGAGTATCTTTGTTTTCATATTAACTTAATTCTGGCCCCTTTCTTTGTAATTTCTTTTGTCTGGGTTGCATAATTTTGTCTTGATTGCCACTTGTCGCAATGCTAGCCATAAAAGCGCCCTCCTTTGAGATGCACATCTTACGGTTTTATATCCCAGCTCAAGGCCTGATTAGAGTAGTTCAGATGTGTTGGCCACAGCAAATCGTGACTATTAATGTGCATATTTTTTTAATAGCGTTTGTTAGAATTTTTTTGAAATTCTTTTGCCTTGAGGTTTCTAATATGTGTGAGAAATATTCCAGAGGTGGCCTATATTGGGTCATAGCTTCTTTGCTGTCTGTTAAATCAAGTCGTAAGGAGATTTTACCTTCTTTCTATGTGTCCGTTGCAGTGCAACTATTATTGCAGCATATCTAATGAGATCAGAGCATTAATTGTCAAAGTTACAACATTTTATGTAGTGGATTTCTCTCTATATGGAAAGATACATTGATGCCAACTGCATTTAAGATTTAGATGAGAAAATCCGCTAATGGATACGTGTGGAAGTGCTATAACTTGGAAATCCAACAAACAAAATTGTGGGGGAAGTGACAATCCTGTTAAACCAAAAGATGATTTGGTTGAAGCTGATGATTTTGATGACGTAATTACGATAGCCATTTCCGAAGCAAACTTTGTGGCCAGTGCAAAAGAATGGGTGGTAGACTCAGGTGCTACCTGTCATATATATAAAATCATGATGTTTTATCCTTCTACACTCTTGTTTTATCCTTCTACACTCTTAGTAGGGGAATGAGAAGAAAATATTTATTAGGGTAATTTAAGCATTGTTCAAGTTCTTGGGAAAGGGAAAATTCTTGGCAAACTCACATTTAAAAATGAGGCTGAGTAGTTAGGAAACTTCATGGTATATTTCCTTCGTGAACGAAACGATACCTTTTGTGTTTATGGAATTTGATTGCCAAGTGGCAATAGCCATTGCAAAGAATGAAACTTTCAATGGTTAAACGAGACCCTTTGAGATGAGAAATGGTAAAGCAATTATTTTTATGTTGTAATTATGTCATCGATTATGTAACGTCAAAAGTGATTTTAGTTGATCCCCCGACTATACATCAAGGGAAATGAGACTTAAGCCAATTGAAGAAAATCAATAGTGATGGTCATGAATTCGGTTCATATGGGTAATAATAATTCACTTGTTAATCTAGTCATGCACTATTCAAAAAATTATTTTCCCTCCTAAGGTGAAAATAGGGCAAGACTACAATGGAAAAGAGGTTGAGCTAAGCTCTTAATGACTTTCATAGCCATTATTGGTGATGTGTTAAACTATTGAATACACTTTATGAATCACCTATATATGTGTGGAATGAGGCTGCTCCTATGAGAATTTCGGCTAAAATCTCTAGAATAATTATGAATAAACCAAGTAAGCGCATGACCTATTTGCGATAAACCACATTGAAAAAAAAAAGTTCGTGGGACTGTAATGTGATTGGTGAAAATTATAATTCACAAAAAGAAATTATTAGTTCATAGAAGTTTCAAACTTTACCAATAATTTCGTAAATTATATTTTATTCTTTTTAGGGTTGGTTCATAGCTTAACATGCACATGTTTCTATGCATTACACTGTAATAACACACCATCATTCTTTTTTTTTTTTGCTTTCTAAAACATTTTCAAATATGTGGGGGATTGTTGGATATTTCAGCAGTTTTGAAATATTCGAAAGTAACGACTTTGGTAGTAGTTATGACCGTTGTGAAAGCCATCATTTCGTAATGGTTATGCTACGATTGTGTAATGAGCTTTCTAATTAGGTTGTACATGGTCTAGGCTGATCCGATCTTGGTATGGAATTGGGGATCGGAGCCGTAGTACCGGCCCCAAATCTTCGAGACCGAGGATCGGACCAGAACCGCGGTCCGGTTTGGTCCTAGTGGGATCGCTAACACCGCTTGCATATAGAAATCTAACCCTTGGATCTAAACTAACAACTTTCAATCTCAACCATCGAACCTAATAAAACATACACATGACCACTGTACAACCATCACATTAGTGGTTATAATCCTAAAATAACGAGAAAAGAATAAATTAGGAAGAAAAACACTTAAAACAACTAAAACATATATTATGCTCCCGAATCATTCTCCTTGAGACGTGAGAAGAGTGACGACGTAGACGAGCGATAGGCGGAACCGCTAGAGGAGCGAGCGGAGAGGCGAAAGCAAGAGGAGCGAGTGTCGAGTAGAGTTGTGTTGCGAAGGTGAGACGTGAGTGTCGAGCGAGAGGAGATGAGTGAGTGTTGAGTAGAAGATGAAAAAATTAGGTTAACTAATTCTTTAAAAGTCTTTTTTTTTTTATAATTGTAGATATACATTTTTTGGGCGGTCCGGGCTAGGCGGTTCGATCCGGTCCCATCCACCATAGAACCGAGGACCGGACCACGGGGTCACCAGTCCCATTTATTAGAACCGAATCGCCCCCCTCAAGGACCGAATCAACTCGACCGATCCGGTCCGGTTTGCTCACCCCTATTTCTAATGGCTTTAAAATGGCTTTGTAACTGTAACATCCCCATAAATAGTTCTAAATAAACAAGAAACAGGCGAAACAGATTGGAAAGCCAACTCATGCGATGAGAAGTGGGAAATTTGAGCATAATTATCGAAGAAACTAACCGGCCGAGTGGAGGGCGGTGATCGAATGATGAATTTTGGAAACCCTAGCCCAAATGTACGTGGGGCTGCGAAGTCTTTGGTGTAGAAGTCCCGACCCGTGTTGTGTGTTGCGCTGCTAGTCACTACATCCACGCGAGAGCAGCCCGCCCTACTAATAGGCCCTTTCCTCCACCAGCTTTGTAGGCCTTTGGCACCAGCTCAGGCAAAAAAAAAAAAAAAAAAAAAAGGACTACTGGGCCCTTTTTTTGTTTCCTAGAGAGCAAAGCCACCAAAGCCCAACTCACCAACCATCGGTTTTCCTTACGCCGGCCCACAAACCTAGAAATTTCCCTGGCCCACTTGCAGCAAAGAGATCGGGATCGCAGACCCAATTGCGTTGGCTTACAAACTTTTTTT